>NW_023466422.1:0-7528 GCF_013731165.1 Rhagoletis pomonella
TTGAGAACATGATCGAGTTTTCGGAATAAGTCTCCACCTCCGTCAACACGGCGCTCTGGCAACGCCGTGTCAGTGTGACCAACGGACCACACGGCTGCCTTATCGACTGGCAACGTCACCGTACACACAGCAACATCGACACAGTCGAAGAACAACAGCCGCCGCGTACGTTTCGGAAGCCTGCTCGGGTATTATCTTCTGTATTTGTCATCCAAACCCGCTCTTGTTTTTTTTTATCACAGAAAAATAATAAAAACTGAATTTTAAATTAGTGCAACCAAAAGACAGTGCTTGTCATTAATTACGCGGTGAAGCTAACCCCCGACATTGAAACAAAAAAAATATAACAAACATTTAACATACATATGTACACGTACATAAGTGCAGTGCACATACCGGCGTATACAAAAAAAAAACCTAAAGTTAAGGAAGAAAGCACCAAATCAAATTTAAACATACATACAAACATAAATTATTAAAGGCTTGGCATAAACCGGGCTTCCTATACGACACAAACACACATATACGGGTGACGTAAAAAAGTGTACAAAAACATAAAACGTTTACCAAACGAAAATAGACACGGTTACAAAATTTCCAAAATACATATATGTAATACTTCTATATTGCTAGTACAATATGATCGCAATGAGTTTTCCATTCGAAATCAAAGAAAGACAGCCTATGAAAATTTTTGTGATTGGAGAAAAATACGTGTATATTTGTAAACTACTATATAGAATGAAGTGCCATATCATAACAGGGCCGGTTCAGGGAATTCAACAAACAAACACAAATTTGACAGTCTCATGTTTCCTTCACGCTGAAATGTATATCGAGCTCTAGCCGCGAAAATGAAGTAAGACAACTTTTTTCAAAATTTAATTTTGATGCATAAATGCCTCTTAGAGCATCGGCATCAAAAAGTAGTTAAAAAAAAAAATATATATATATATATATACATTATTTTAGCGGTTAGGGCTCGGTATGACGAATTTCCCCAATGCTCCTCGTTATCTCTATCGGAAATCTGAAAAATTGGAAGATAGAAGATCTTTTCCTAACAAAGACAAAACTTATTTACACATAAAGCGGTGTGGTATTTTATATGTTGGCCGAATCCAATAAAGCATGTTATTCGATTCTATGCTGATTGACGCCAATTGGAAATGCCAACTGATGCCAAGTCCTTCTCTAACTGGTATTTTTATCCTCTGCCACCACCAATGGCCGCAGCGCTTCTCATAGATTTAGAAAAATTTTATTTTTTGCTAATTTTTCATAAGAGTTGTTTTTAAATGAAAATTTGTGAAACCGCTCCTGAATTTTGAAAAGTAAAATTGTCATTTTGAGTACATTCTCTTATCGGATCTCTCTTTCTTTTTTCAATATTTCGGCACTCTAATGTTGGGGAATGTACTTTAAATGTACTAGCAATATAGAAGTATTACATATATGCCAAAATACATAGTAACACAAATTAAAGAACATTAAACAAACAAAAAGTATACATATTTGGAAAGTTCAAAACTCATACATACACGAACACATATTTGAAGAAAAAAGACTAAAATACACACAACGAAAGGTGGAGAAAGATAACGACACATCAAGAGTAGCAACAAGAACTAAAACGGCTCAACACCAACAACGAAATCCGGAACAACAACCAACAACTAAGCCAACAAGAAACAAGTACACTAATGTCTGAGTGAGTAATACCCACACGTACATATTGAAAATACATATATTGAATTATACTTGCATATGTATATTACCCTCCGATCAGAAAATACGGACCCCATTATAGCTAATAATTTTAGTTCATAACTGTACAAAGATTTATGTACATAAAATCGTAAATTTTGCACCCTTTCTTTATACGCTTGCACATATCAACCAGAAAACCCAAGACAAAAAAATCCGTTGTCAAGCGCATTTCCTTTATATACAAGCGTTTTTATTCTTTCTCAAAAATCATTGCAAAAAAACGGTGAACAAAATTAGCTACATAGTTATTTGTTTCTTCTAACGAATAACCCGTTGCCCAGTTTATGTGTTCACCGCTATCTCAAAATACATCAAGTGTACCCAAAAAACAATAAACTCGATGCTCAGCAAGCACCTGTGGCCAATATAAGCATATATATATGTATGTATATAACATATGTACGGAACTTCGAAATCTCCAGCATCAGATTTACCACTGCCCATTTATAACATCCATACATATATGTATTCGCAACAATACATACTTACCAAAAACAATATTGCACGCAATCCAACGCACTTGGTAAGTGGATTACGCTAGCAAAACCCACCCTAACAAAGTAAGTGTAAGCACATAGCAGCAGCGAATTGAGGAAACCGGCGACATATTTACATACATACATAATCTTTGTTATACATTTATCGACAAGTACATACATATTAGCTCAGCGTTCGAAAAGGCATTGGTACACCACCAAGAATGATAGAATACAAGATTGCGCCGTCCTGGGCGTTGACATTTGTGTACCACAAGTAAACAAAGAATAGAGCGAAAAGAAGAACGAGTTGTAACTGCCAAAACAGTTCACTTTACAGCGAAAAACGTGTTTTAATTTTGCTAAATGCGATAATATTGCATTTTTACCTAATCTATTAGAGAATAGGTAACATTTTAGTGCACTCCATTAATTTGCAATTGAGGCTGCTTGAGCAAACTTTTTAGTGCACTCAATTGCTTTGCAATCAGCGGGATTGATTAGTTAACTTGCTAATGGAGGCTGCTTGGAGCAGGAGCAAAATCACTGTGAGGAAATGCTGTTAATGTAATAATAAAGAAACATTTCGGGAACGGCTTTGCCGTGCCCTATGTACACAAAATGCAGCGATTCGTCCCAGCGCTACACTTGCATTTACGCATCTTGTATCTTGATGGCTGTCGCAATTTAACACACAGCACTTCATTTTATTAGTTTTTTCGCAGTCTTCAACTCAAAAATCACTCACAAATTGCAAATTAACACAATTTAAACTGATTTTCACTTATAATTCAAATTTCTCTTTTGTTGATTTGTAAACAAAGGTTTATTTACAAGTTACCACAACTGTCAAAATCGGCAAAACCAAAGTAGCGGTACCACTGACGGCGCCACCTTTGTTCGCTGCACGGTGGTACACCACAGTTATTATCGGGAAATAGTTTTGGTTTCGATTTGCTCACTCCAGAGCAAACAACAAATATACACGCTCATTAACGTACATAATTAGACACACACGCGTATATACATATTACTGCTTGTAATTAGACGCGCTGAGACAAGTGCATATTATCCCAGCCAACAAAACAGCGGGACTCGAATTAAACAACCGAGCGAACAATTATAAATATATCAAAATATATATTTTTTAATTCTATGAAAGATTTTAATTAATTCACTTTAATTAAAGAATAAAGATTTTAGCAAACATGCCAAAGACTTCGGATGATACAAGCCCCCTTACACCAGCTGAACACTGTTTGAAAGAATTTATTTATGACAGTAACCAACTAGAGGTTTATTGTTCAAAATGGTCCCCTTCTCAAGCAACTGATTTACAACGAAAGGTAAAATTAGAGGACCTTGAGAAAACATGGGCAAAGGTGCTAGAGTCCCATAGAGAAATCAGCTCTCTGATAGCTATACAGAACTGAGAGACTCGGTTGAACAGAAATTCGCTAAATGCATAGAAAGCTATCAAACATGCAAATCCGAAATTTTAGAAGCTTTACAGCTTTTTAGTACTGCTAGCACCAGCCAACAAGCAAATTCCAACCACCCTATAAATGATTCCCACTTCTATGGGTTTTATCTTAAGGAACCACCATGCGACACCGAAGTCTTCCCCGGTGGGTACGAAGACTGGCCAGCATTCAGAGACATGTTTACGGCAGTCTATAACAACCACCCAAAACTAACACCTGCTCAAAAACTTTACCACCTACGCCTAAAAACAAAGGGACAAGCGGGGCTCATGGTAAAGCAATACCCATTGAGCAATGAAAATTTCGAGCTTGCCTGGGAAGCGTTGAGATCACGGTACGGAAATCGTAGGATATTGGTCGGAGAGCAACTACAGAATATGCAGACCACAATCAACAATTGCATGTCAATCCTGGCAACACAAGGAATCCCAACAACGGACTGGGACCCAATCCTGGTATACCTGTGTTCATCCAAACTGCCAATTGAAAGCTTTCACTATGGGAACAGTCCCTCAGCTCCCGGAAGGAATTACCGCTTTGGGCAGATATGAACAGATTCCAGACCAGCAGATACGAGGTAGTAGAAAGGCTAAGTACCTATAGACCAGGCAAGGCAAAACCACAATTATCGAGTTTTACACCAAGAACGGTGAATCATAACTCGACCCCACTCAATAAAAATAGAACTCATGCATATCATGCGGAGTTCAACAAAACCGTCTCTTGTAGACTATGTAATCAAAACCACGCGATGAAATCTTGCGTCAGGTTTAAAAATCTTTCAGTATCAGACCGCCTAAAATTCGTGAGAGAAAACAATTATTGCGAAAATTGTCTTTCGTTTTCACATCTCAAGAATGAGTGTCAGAGCAGTTTCACGTGCGTCTATTGCCAAAAGAGGCATCACTCTTTACTGCATACGCAGCCGAGGCCACAAGCCGACACCCATAGAAGAACGGACAGCGAGCGGCCGCCGCAAGGGCGTCGTCAGCCGCAAGTCCCGCACAGGACACAAACATGGTTTCCACTCACTTTTCGAGTGACAAAAGAACCACCCTACTACCAACAGCAATAATCCCCATATACTTTGCTGGCGAATTCCATAAAATTGGCGCCCTAATAGACCATGTATCCCAAACAACTTTTGTATCATCCGGTATACAAAAGCTCCTTGGCCTACCCACAAGAAAGTCTCTACACCAAATATCCGGAATGGGTGGAATGGTGGTAAGAAACTCTAATGAGATCTGCGAAATAACATTTTGTTCGTCAGATTTAGCCCTTAAAGTAGACGTACAAGCAATAACACTACCAAAACTCACTCACTTCTTACCCACAGCCAAAGTATCGAGTATCGATCTCCGAGAATTAGCGGATGTGACCTTGGCTGACCCACAGCGATATCATCCCGAAAATTCTTACTGAAGGACTGCAACATAATGTAAGTGGAATATTGCTCGCCCAAAACACGATCTTCGGATGGATATTGAGCAGTCCAGTAGCTGAAAAAGTCGCAGCGTTCAGTACATACTACACGGAATGCAGGAAGAAGTGCATCCACCCAGCCACGATCAACAGATGATGAATACTGCGAAACGCTATACAGGACAACCACCATCCGCCAAGGACATGGACGTTATATAGTAAATTTCAAAGCGGAATTCCCGGAACACATGGCACTCGTTCCCATGGAAAGGAAACATGAACTACGAGAGAAATATTTTGAAGTCCTAAATGAATACTTGACCATGGATCACATGGAACCCGCCTCCCCTCAAGAAATAGTAAAAAGCGGGAAAATTTTTCCTTTTACTTACCCCATCATAAAACCAGACAGCAAAACCACAAAGGTGCGAGTTGTCTTCAACGCCTCCAAATTATCTCACTCTGGCAACTCATTGAACGACATTCTCCACACAGGCCCCATACTACAAAACGACCTAATGCTCGTTATTCTCAAATGGCGACTATATAGGTTCGTATTCAACGGCGACATAGAGAAAATGTATCGCCAAATACTAGTTCACCAATAAAACCAAGATTTCCAGCGAATCGTCTTTCGTAAAGACCCTAATATGCCAATAGAAGATTTTTGACTGAAGACAGTCACATTTGGTGTTAATTATGCACAATATTTGGCAATAAGAACCCTACACCAACTCGCTGAAGACTGCCAAAGCGAATATCCGCTCGCAAAAAAACACACTTTTACATGAAACGTATGTTGATTATATTCTATCACGTGGTCACGATATGCAGTCCACTCTAAACGCGATGACCCAAGTTACCGAAGCCCTGAAATCAGCAGGATTCCCTTTGAAAGAAATGTCGGCACACCACCCGAGCCAATTCACGACTTAGATCTATTAGATGTCGATTTTCTCAAATTCCAAGATGCAAGCTCCACAAAAACGCTCGGAATCCAATGGAATGCTCTCGACACCTTTACATATGCGTACGACCCACTTTTAGCAGCATACTCATGCACAAAAAGACAGATTTTATCAGCAGTAGCGAAATTGTTCGATCCCGCAGGATGGCTAACGCCAATAATGATCCTTGCAAAAATGCTGTTACAGCAACTCTGGATGGAGGGAACTGATTGGGACGAGAACATCAAACCCGGGGCCCTTCAAAAATGGAATGCCTTTTACGAAAATTTACCCAATATTGAGAACATTAAAATTCTCCGTTGGGTACAGTATACCCCCGACAAACCCATCCAACTGCATGGATTTTCAGATGCCTCCGAAAAAGCCTTTTGTGCTTGCGTCTATTTAAGAGTACAAAATAGCGAAAACACATTTTAATCGCATTTGTTAGCCGCTAAAAGCAAGGTAGCACCCTTACAAACCGTAAGTCTTCCACGGTTAAAACTCTGCGGAGCAGTACTGCTCTTCCAGTTAGTAAAGCAACTTCGAGATGAGCTCAATCTACCCACCCACGAACTCATACTTTGGTGCGATTGCTCCATAGTACTTGCGTGGCTAGAGAAACCTCCACGTACCTGGAAAACTTATGTAGCCAATCGAACGTCACAAATTCTCCAAAACGTGAGCAATGCGATTTGGCGACACGTTTCCAGCAATGACAATCCAGCGGATTTGGGCATTTGAGGCTGCAAACCACAGGACTTAGTGGAATGTTCACTATGGTGGGAAGGACCCAACTGGCTCATGCGGTCGTCAACATTGGGGTCTAAAGCTGTGTCACACCTTCCAGCCCCCTGGAACAGCGACGCGTAGAGGTATTTCACATCATGGAAGATAAGGATATGGATATACTCGACCGGTTCTCGTCGTTTTCTCGCGCGCTCAGAACCGTCGAGTATATGTTTCGTTTTATTCGGAAGGCACGAAAACAATTAATCCCAGCCTCAGTTACCCTAACCCAAGAGGAAGTGAATGATGCAAAATCCAAACTCATCATCCAAACCCAACGAAGTCATTATGGGGACACAATAGCTCTGCTGGAAGCTTCGAAGCCAATCAGCAGAAAGAGCCCCCTTTTGACATTAAACCCAATGTTGGACAAAGCAGGAATAATGAGAGTAAATGGTCGACTTTCCTGTGCCGCCCTCAGCAATAATGAACTGCACCCAATTATTATACCCGAAAACTCTCGTTTTTGCTTTTTTCTTTTAGACTTTCTCCATTCGACCCTACTACATGCGGAGAAACAGCTGTTGGTCCGGATGGTACAACAAGAATACTACATCCCCCGTTTAAAGCAGAAAGTAAAAAAATGTATATTTAATATTTTTATTGAGCTTTGTACCACGATTGTTTATTAGGAAAA
>NW_023466423.1:0-7527 GCF_013731165.1 Rhagoletis pomonella
TTAGCGCCCATCATCGTTTCGCTCATTTTTTTGTTCTACTTTTTTGCGCTTTCCGGCGTAAAATGAATCAAAACGTTCGTTCATACTTTTGTGTGTGTAGGCTGTGAATGTGTTCATGCCACGCGCAATAAAATCGAAATTATAGCAATCAAATGTACTACACTTCCTTTGCAATATTCTGCAGATTTTTATTTTTGCATTTGATTTTGATTTTATTCTAGCCGTACAATTTTAGTCTTTGTAGCTAAAAGTAAACAGGATGTGAGTATATTTCCGGCTGTTAACAGCCCATACATAATACTTCTGCAGAGAGGCCGGTATGAACTTGTACTGTAGATATGTTGAAATTCAGAAGAACTTTCGCTTTGTACTATTTCAACTCGGCCGTATCGAATTTGAGACCACGTAGACATCTCGTTTGGTCCATACAATAATAATTTTTCCTTATACGATCGCTGAGCGATGGTTTGTTGTAGTTAGCTTAAGTTTGGCTGCAGTCCCACTTATCCTCAGGTTAGTTTGTGCCAAGAGTGATTTGTCTGCCTTCTTTTTATTGGCATCTCAGCGCCATACCTGGTCATCGCATCAGCTGCTTCGTTCCCCCAATATTTCTATATTCAAGATGGCGGCAAAGAGTGAAGTTGAGATGACCCAGTGTTACCTACCAACATGGTAAAGGCTTTTCTGTATGATTATCAATTTCGCTTCGTGCGACTTACGACAAAGATAGTGGTGTTTCTGGCTGGAACCGAACTACATATTTAAAAAAAGTCTAGCTGCCTTCCCTATAGCAAACCAGTTAAGCTCAGATTTAAAGAGAAGTTACAATCGAAAATACTAACTTATTCTAAAGTCCTCAGCGTAAAGAACGACTCTTTTACTTAAGTAATCCACTTTTGAGCCATCAGTAGCATCGGAAACCTTGGAGCTCAACAAAAGGCTTTTCAAGCGTTCACCGCCTTTCAGCCTGTAAGCCATAACGCCTAAAAGTCTTCGTGTGTTGTTCTACTCTAAAAGCTTTGATGCTATTAAGCCAGCCATGTTTTTTATATCACTCACTAATGTCGCATGGCCACAGTTGTTTGGCATGCGTATGTACTTGCATACTTATTTTATCTTCTTTTCTTAAATTTCCGTTTTCTTCTTTATTCTCGATCTTCAATCCACTTTTTCTTTATCTGATTTTTTTTTCTTCTTCTTTTAATTATTCTATCCTTATTATTCCACTCCTTGTTCTTCAAGTCATTATCCAATTTATCCTTATTCTTCTTCCACTCTTGCTTCTTCAAGTTATTAACCAACCTTATCTCCTCCCACATCTCATTTTGCTTGCTCTTCTTTTTTATCTTTATGTACTCCTCTTCCTTGTTTTCTTCCACCTCTTTTTCTTTTATATTTCTTTCATTTCTTCTTTCATTTTCATTTCCTTCTTTTTCTTCTCCCTTTTCTTATTCTTCTTTATTACTCTTTATTCTCTTCCTTCTTTTTCTAGCCTTTCTTCTTATCCGTCTTTTCCTCGTTCTTCGTCTTCTTTTACGCCTTTTTCCATTTTTTACACCTCCCCTTTCCCTAGTTCCCTTTTCCCTTTATTCTTTCTTCGGGTCTCTTTATCGAAATTGACACCGTGGAGGCATCAATGCCTAACAAAGGCAAGCATGTTTCCTGCGATGTATTTTTTTTTTTAATATTATTTAGTTTTAACTACAAGCGCCTTTCGATTAAGACCGAGAATACCTCGAAGTTTCCAAGTTCGGAGACATCATTTCAACGAGGTCATTGTGAACATTCACTGAATGTAATTCAAGCAGAAGGGAAAGCGCTCACTTCGCGGACATGGGACCGGTATGTCTTAAAGCAGTCCTCAAGTAGCTAAAAGTTACGCCCACCTAAATCTTTCCCGTCCTCTTCTTTCCAAGGAGCTGAGTTCCAGAAGAAGATTCACAAGTTTAATATTATTTTCATGACCCAGGTTTCAAATTAATTATATTTCATGCGACTAAAGCAAAAACAGCAAACTAAATGCCGATATAATTAAAATAAATTTGCACGCTCACTTCGCGCTGTAGCATTTTCTTAAGAATATTAAAGCAAATAAATTTAAACCTTTCACTTAATTCGCTTCTTAAAACAATAAACACATCAATCAAATGTGCGCTTCAATGTCAAAATCTTTTCCCACAGTGTATGCGTGTCGCACAACAATGTCTCTTCATTGTTTTCAGTTTATCATAATTCCATATCCACATTTTTTTTATTGTTTGTTTTTTTTATTTTTTTTTCAATTTTATTTGTGCATAATAAACTGTATTAAAGTGCGCCTGTTTGCAGTCATTTTGCATTTTAACGCCAACAGCAACAACCACGTTGGCCAGTAATTAAATCATATTGTACATACATACATACATATACTATATACACTCATAAATTAAAGCTATACGCGAGGATAGCTGAAAACCAACACTACCAAGTCAGATGCAAAGCCATAAGGCCAAAGTAACCAATCTCCTTTGAAAGTTTGCATGTATGTATGCAAGTGTGCGTGCGCTCGTTGCTATGTGTTTGTGAGACAGGCTAATGAAGTACCGGCAAGAGCAGGCAAACTAGCTGCCTACGGTCTTCGGTTGTTGGTCGCCACCAGTCGACCGTCGCCTGCAAACCAGCTCATCATTAAATAGTCAGCTTGGCAATCAATATTTCAGCGTAAACAGCTACTGGTCTTGAGCTTCAACAGAACCAAACAATGTGTCGCTTTCATTCAATGAAGGCACCCAAGTAAGTAAGTGTCCGTAGCTCCACTTATAACTATATATTTATGTACTCATACGTAAGTATATAAGAGATACATATACAACATGATTTATTTGCTGTGGAGTTGGTACAAGAGGCGAGTCGCCAATAACCCAGTGAACAAAGTAAGAATGTATACAGGTACAGTGACTTAATAAATGACAAAAGCCCGGAAGGCTGAAAAGAAAATGAACTATAGCCCCAATCAAGCATCGGATGCAAGGTCGTGTCGAGCGTTTTGGGTCAACGTAGGGCTTGTGCCACATAAGTGTGCTCTTGGAGCAGGTACTCACTATACCGCCACCCACCATCTTTTTCATCGAACTCAAAACCGCATTCGACAGCACGAACAGCGATGTTTGCATTTGATATACCCGCGAAACTGATACCGCTGTATGTATAAAATGACGTTGAGCAATATCACCAGCTCCGACAAAATAGGGGCTCACTCCCTGGTGCAATGTTTGCACCAACAAGCATGCAAATTCAATAATCTAAGCCTAATTTCTCGTCAATTAAAACCGTGCCAGACGATTTTAATGCCGGGGTAGTAAAAGGTGCTTATTGAGGCAACCGTTAAACTATAAAACACCTCCGAACGATTAAACTAAAATAACACACGGAAAATTTTATTTAGTTACTAAAACCACATACCAGTAAAGAAATATCTAAAAATTAACTTAGGTGCTCCCCAATCAACTAAAACCAAAATTATCACATTATGATAGACTAAAGATGCGCCTCTGGGCTTTTTCACCACAGTGGCCGGATTGGGCGATTTAGCAATCGAGAATAACTGTATCCAGGTCTTATTTCATGGTTCACGTTGCCGACGTGTACCGAAGTAGATGAAATTGCAAGCCCCATGTGAGCAAATCTGACGAGTTGTTACATAGTGGAACACTTATCCTCAGTTTTGCATAAACGACAAGATTCCATCGCAAAATTGTATTTAAATGAAAATTTAAAAAATATATACTAAAAAAAAATAAAAATAACCAGTCACGATTGAGAGAATACAAAGGTTGCGCCGATCTCGGACCGCTATTCCTCTCTTAACGAATTTGACAGAATCGTCGTTTGCATGACGTCACACTGGTGCATCTTGTTTACATTTTCCTTGCAACATTTTTTCTTCTTCTTCCATTCTTGCTCACGTTTTGGCATTTCTCTTTTGCAATTGCACCAGTGTGACGTCACACAAAAGTTATTCTCAAAAAATCCTCTCTGATCGGCGCAATCTTGTATTCTATCATTCTTGATAACCAGTCATGCTCATGTACGCGTAGTTGCGTATGTAACGTATACGCCCCATAGCACCATACGCAGTCATCTAACACGTTTACTCGCATGCCTTAACTTAAAACTCATATTTAGGGGATTCACAAGACGTGTTAACCGTCGTAAAATCTTAAGCTTAACACTTGTTTATGTAAAATAGCGGTTAAAATGGTTGGGGGGTTGGCTAATTATATATTCTTTATCAGTTTAAAAGAATTTCGGTTTAGTTAGAAATCCCCCAAAACCATTATAATTAAAAAAGATGTTAACCTTAAGATTTTACGACGGTTAACACGTCTTGTGAATCCCCTAATTATTCAAAAGTAATTAAGTATGTATTGACGTGGGAGATTTTTACGCAGCATTCCTTATGCACATACATATATATTGGGGCGTATTCTTGTTTTCGTACGAATCGCATTTCTACATCGGTGTGGATATTTTGTGGAACTTAGTAAAAGTGAAAAGCAACTGAAAAGTTATTTTATTTCGGTCCAAACCGACAACTGGTGCCAAATTTGAAGAAAAAATTTTGAAAACTGTTTAACCAAAATGAACTATTTAAATTATTAAGCATAAAAACTTTCTGAACACTATTAAGCACTTATATTACTCATAATGCTTTGCTTCCTTCGGAATCGAAAGCGTTTCCTTCTTTTCAACATTATAACAATTAGTTTGGAGAAAACTAATGGGTTCATGTTATCTTTGGCACATCCCTCATTTGTTTCGTAAATTTTTCGCAGCAAGTCACAAAGCGGCAACCATATCTATTTCATGGCCATTTCACTCGTGCGATTTAGGTTTGTCCATTGAGGTAACTATTGTTCTACGCTATGACTAACTACTTCTGAACATTAATTATAAAAATATAAAACATTGGATAATCAAAAACGTACATTCATATTTACCAAAAAAAAGAGCAAAATCTCATAGATATATTTATGCTGTTAATACACATTTCGTTTCAACCGTATATGAGGAGGACTAACGGTGCCAATAAATGCAAATTTAAGTTTTATCTCTCCCCAGTAACTACAAAGCTATTAAGTTTATACATAGTTGGGTTGAATGGTAAGAAGCAAATGGAAAAAAAACAAATATAATTTTTACATAAATCATAAGGAAGGCAACATTTAGAAAAATATGGCAAACAACAATTTGCGTACAATGTCTGTTCACTTGAAATTTGCATTGGCTTCGGTAATTAATAATACTCTTGCATCCCCCTAACCCCTTGTGGTAGTTGAGTGATTTTAATTGCTGCATTGCCAACTGGCCACAATTCATTTAGGCTTGCGCTATTTGGAGACCTGTTATTAAGTACATACTTACATAAATGTAACGAATTTACTGCAGGCAACTTCTAGGAAATCAACAGGCAAGAATTGTGCGAGCATGCAACAGATGTACATATATACATAGGTATGCTTGGCAAACGGCTAGCTAGCAACAAAAAAAAAAATTTAATTTCGCTTGCTCTTGCATATTGCTAATTTTAAAATCCCTTGCAGTTGTTGTTGCTGGCATTGTTGTCATTATTATGAAGCGCAATTATGCGCATTTTGTTGACTGCAAGTAATTTCAGAGTTGTAGGGTACTTTTTCTCCAACTTTATATGCATTTAAAACTTTGTTGTTGTTGTTGTGCACAAATTTGCAGTTGAAATTGAGACATTGCGAAGGGACTTGTGAGAGGTAGAGGGCGCCGTTTGCCGGGTTATATGTTGTGCCACATGTTGCCGTGACAGGCAGCAATTTGTGTAGAATCAAGCGAAGTGTAAATTGAAGAGAATTGAGAACGAAGAGTGGAGCAGCAAAAGAAGTTGGCACATAAACCAAGTGCGCAAATGGGTAAATATCGAAATGGATATCACTTGAAAATGTAACGCATAATTATTTTGATAATTTTGTGGTCCGTACGACCTATGTAACCACACGGATGTGACCACACGGAGTGCTTTGGATACCGACTTCCGAAGTGGTATCTGCTGGACATATGTATGTCGCTGGATAGATACGTTTGCAGGGGAATGCCGCAGGTTGGGATTCTGTTTACCCTAATATGGGTTACGACGTTTAATGAATTGGTGCAAGCCCTGGAAAGTAAGGGGGGGACCACTGAGGTCTTTCCGTAAAGTGACGACCTTACGGTGGTTATGAGTCTAAAATATACTGATCTACCGTGCACAGACCACTGTGTACCAAGGCTAAGCTTTGCAAAGGGGTATACAATTTCTATTCCAAAGAGATCATTTTCGTCAATTGAATATGGATGACTCCTCTTCTACACTGATTGTTCAAAACTCGAGAGCAGTGCAGGAGGTGGAGTCTTCTTAACCCACGCACCGGAATATACCAGACACCGGAATAAACCAGGCAACGAGAGGACGGACGAACTTGCAGTAAAGCAAGAATGGAGAATAGGGCCAAAATGGAACCACAAACGGTCGGAAGATCATGCTGGTCTGAAGCTAAGTCTCTTCAACCACGGGTCTTCTAATGGGCTATTTTGCCATCACAACGCAAGCGGAGAGGTATATGATTCCCCTAAACGACTTCGGCTGGAAACTGTAGAAATAAAGAAGAGACAGAAACCTTTCTGGACATTTTATGCGAATGCCCCGTAGTCTGTAAAAGAAGGAAGTTCATTGGCTCACAATTTTTTTAATGTTTAACCGACATAGCTTTACAGGATTTGCAGGAAAAGCTGTTTTCTCCATTAATAACTCTTATGGAAGGTGGTCACCTGGAACGGCTTTCTGTAAAAACCTGCAAATCGTGAAGCATCTGGAATGCAACTAGAAAAAACAACAATGCGGGTAGTCTCGCTCATAACGAAATGTTGAGCATTATAACGAGCAGCGACGAAAAGGTTGACTTAGCGGCTTTAGTGGAAACTGAAGAGCCAGCCGGCGAAGTCGGCACCAGTTACTGTCATACTACAGCAAAGAAAATTTCTATATACACTATTTAGGCTAAACGGGCAAATTACGAGGATTTGCTTTTGTTCTTTCTATTTAAAACCTTTTGAGCACTTGAAATTGCAGTGAAATATTATCAAACAAATTTTTTACTTTTTCGAAAAGAAAAGAAAAAAATCGTTTAGCACTTATTAGACCAACCGCCTTCATTCCGGCATAGATTGAACGATTCTTTTCAGGACACTACAGATTTTAAAATTGTTGCTTTTTTTATATTTTCTCTAGAGCATTCAATTATCGCAAGCTGTCTTTATTTTCATTCTTCGCAGCATGTCATGTTTTTTCTTTCTTATCTCCAACTGTGCTATGTTTTCTACGACAATTTTTTCAACTTATGTTATGTTGTTCTATTTTACCACCCATTCCCCTCTCTCCGTGCATTTTTAATTTTCCAACACAATTCAAAACTGTCAACACAACATGTTGCTAGCGCAAGTAGCGCTAGAAATTCCAAAAGCAAAAAATAAACAAGATTT
>NW_023466424.1:0-7526 GCF_013731165.1 Rhagoletis pomonella
AAATCTTCTGGTCTCTTGTTGACCCGTTAGCCTAACAGCGTTTTAAAACGCGCTAATTTCATTTAAATTCTAAGCCTGTGTTGATTGCATGTAAGTGTATGCGTGTTCGAGCGTGAATTTCATTCTGTGTGGCTGTGAGCTTTTTGTCAAGCGCGTGCTACAACAATAATAATATTAAAGCTTATTAAGAAATCTTCTGGCAGTAATATGGACTCTTTGGTTAAAAGTTGAGTTACCCAATTCAATAAGCAAAATTTTGTTTTTCGTATGATTTTCATAAGTTATTCTGCTTCTTCTTCCGCTTGTTTTGCGTTGTTTTTTTTTTTTTTTTTGGAAACGGGTTTTTTATTTATTTTTTTAATGATTTTATAACAAAATGTAAAAATGCGAGTACATTAGGTTACACGTTCGTCTAGATGTATATAAGTAAAAAAAATGTAAGCAGTTATGTAGTTGTTGGTTAACATATAAGTAGATATATATGTATGTATATACGAGTACGAGTATATGTATGAAGCAATCTTCGATTCGATTTTGGGCTGAATTTTGTTTGATTTGAATATCGGGCAGACTGGAAGCCTCAGTATTGGTAGAGTATTTGCGAGTGAATGATTTGTGATAGAAAACTTTTCATTCTTGGGGCGTTTCACTTTCTGTTTTTTTATATTCTTCTTTCACTTTTATTTGGAGTTTTTGGGTTTTGATTTTTTTTTTTTGTTTTTTCATTTGTAAGCACTTGTTTGCTTCTATGATTTACTACGAACCCCTTTCAGGCGTAGAATCAAACAAGCAAACAAGGCGGGAAACTTTAAAATGCTACTCTTACATTCTGTTTAATCAGTGCACGCTTTTGTTTGAAAGAAAAAGTTGTATTAAAAATTATCACAAAAGTACTATGTAGTAGTGTGGTTTTGAGTAGTTCATAGGAAAGACATAAAATGGTATTGAGTCCAACTTCTTTTCAATGCAATCAATATTCAGTTAGAATTACTTACTCGACTTTCGTGTCTTTCCCCTCGCCGCTCATTCCACTTTAATTTTCGGGAAATTTTAACCATTATTGCACAACTATAGACTGCTCAATACTCAAATTAGCTTATTTGCCTCCTTTCTTCTTTGTACAGTGTTTTATTGATTAGTGAGTGTGCGCCTAAATAATAAATGTTTGAAGGTCTTTGGGGTACTCAGATTCACCCAGTATTCACATATATACATAACTGTGGTAATGCTTGCATTGTATTTCTAAAATTTTCTGTTTCCCTAAAGACTGAAAGTCCCTGGTACGCCTACTTAGCTTTCATAATACGAATAATTTCATAACTCGCTTTTCGCTTGGTGCTTATGGATATGGAAAACATTGAATTAAAGGAACCAAAAAGCTTCAAACAGGGGCAAAAATTAAGTGTGTAGCTAACAAATTATATTGCTTGATTCAGCCCAAATGCAGCCGTATTGCGAATTTTTTTTCCAACTTACTTATTAACATATGTTTTTAGAAACGACATAGCTTTCGCAAATAATGATTATATTATGCTTGGGAAAATGTTCTGGTTAAACTAAAGACTTACAGTTATGTCATATTATCGTGAGACTCATTGTCCGCACAGAGCAAAAACCACCTAATAAAATAAAATGAAAGTATGCGTTTTCTTCAAGAAGAAAGCCTTCTTATATTGAGTGGCATTATCAAGAAGGAATTATCTTCATTTTTAATAGGTTACCAAATTAAAAGCTAAAAAAAAACGCTGATATGTCGTCAAATCCGAGACCTTCTGAATGGCATTTTACAGCTATAGATACCTACTCGGCTACGGTGGACGCCTTACCGACGCTATTGTATTTAATAATATGAATTTAAATTTTATTGAAGAAGTTATCACATAAAATTAAGAAGACTTAGACAATGATTAGGCTGTCGATTTAAGAAGAAGTACTTTTCAATAAAACCAAGAAGAAATTTCTTAAATTACATAAGATGTGTTTCCTTTTAAATCAATAAGGAATTTAGTTCGTTTTTTCATCTGTTTTACCACTTTTAGCCTTAAGAGACAATCTTCTTTTTTGTTAGGCATATTTTCCTCTGTACGTTGTGGTGACACTTGGGAAGAAGATATCGCCCATTTATCCTAAAACCAGTTCTCAAAAGGTTTCCAGGAATCTTAGGTCTTCCAAAATATTTTGATGAACTATCTGCCTAGGAACACATACATAAAATGACGGATTCTGGCACAAAAGGAATTGTATTTTTTCCTACCCTTCCTCCTCTAACGAAGTCGTGGGATATTGCGCCAGACATTGGATGTATGTACCTGCCGTTAAGGCAATGTCTTGTAATCACAGATGTCACGGCATATGGAGCTGACTTAGGTTTAGCCGGCCGCTGATGCTTTTTCATCACTTAGGCATTTTGAGAAGATTTGTGACGGGCCGCGCCTCGATAGCTGTCGGCTTTACAATTCCCATTTACTTTCTACATGCATAAAGTAGAAATGAATCAGCCATCTCGCTTAGACATTTTCAGAATTTCTTGGCTATGTAGATGGGTTTCAACTATTTTGTAAGGAATTTTATAGCCACACAATAATAATATTTTGGCGCTTACACTTCTGCTAAATGTTTGGCCGATCTTATCCTCCAATTTGTGGTGTTCGTCTTGATGTGTCACACAAATAGAGGGATCTACTCGGCAAATTTCATGGGAAGCTCTTTCATGGCAGAAAACAGTGTGAGGTTTGTCATTGACGACCGCTCTTAGAAAAAACGTTTTCCACTTAAATGTTGCCCAGTCCAGACAGTCCAGAGGGACCGCCCTACCATCGAGCTTTAAGTCATCTGCGTATGCACGAAAAGACGCACGGCTTTTTAAGTCTTCTCATTTCTCTTTACGGTTCGGGGCGAAAGTGCATATTCTGGGGAGCTGCGGGTGCTCAGTCGAAATATGCTTGCGATCTTCGCCCAAGACCAATTGATCCACTGCATGAGTATATCGCCACCATTACCTTCAGTGCGCTATCCTCAAAATTAAGTCGCTAGCTTAGCCTCCTATTTCTTATGGGCCATAGATATTTACATAGCTGATCCCTTATTAGTACTAAATAATAACGTTTTTCCTGATAGAGATATTTTGTTGAGTTTTGTGCCTTCACCATACATCAAATCCGTCTAAGTACATTGGGCTTATGGTTAGTTTTTATTTATGGCACCAGATATAGTTTGTCGAGATATTATTTAAACAAACATTTGGAGATGAACAAATTTACTTGAAATATTCTGCGAGTAATACCCTCCTAAAATTATATTAGTTTATAAACAGACGCTGCTTAGTTTAACAATGCTTTATCTGAATTTAACTAATCTTGCTTTTTCAATCGAATTGTGATTTTCCCTACATAACCAAGTGCTGCGGGAACACACACGCATGTTCTTTATGCAATTCCAGACGATGGACAATGCGTCTATATTTATTTGACTCATCATCTTAAAAGATCGTCAATACTCCTATCTGTGGCTCATGCCCAGATTGTCAACGCTAACCCAGTTCGGCACATCATTCGACCGTTAACACTCCTATGCTTGACGCATCGATTTCTAAACTTCGCTCCCGGAGCAATTTGGGAACCCGGTAGTAAGCGACTGCTTACAAGCCAAACCGAGGCTCTAGATGGACTCTGTATGTACTGACCATGCAGGGGTCACACCTCTATGGTAGCCATTGGCTAAAGACGTCTACTCACACCCTCACTAAATCTCAGCTCATTGCATAGCAGATAACGGCAGCTAGATCAGGATTTACTCAATGTGTATTTTTAGTTCCAAATAAATAATTCCATGATAAATTGCCCGCATCCTGCGCTTTCGACTCATCTGCCTGCCCTTACATCTCTCTCTATCATATCAGGCTTAAGGCGTGCGTCGTTAACTTACATAAGCCATATTCGCTCATGGAACTCGAATAATACTCTGGTAATAAAATGTAACCTCTACCTCTTCTACTCTCACATAAAAATCCCAAATCTACACCAGGTATGCTGTTCTCCCACAGCTAAACACTGTTCAAAAAGCACACGCAAGGATAACACACGCCCTGCCTAAAACTTAGACAGTAATCCTAGTCAATTTCTGTGTCCACTTAATGAAAATTTTCATATCGACACCGTAAGTTTGACACAAGTTTTACGAACTTTCTACTCTATGGAAATTTTTGGCCTTTTCTTCAAAATAATAGTCGGTAGGCTAGTAGTAATACATGCCTACAGTCTCCTTAATATGTTCTAGGATGTCCTTAATATGTTCCACAAAATCCTTGGGCTACGAATTCCTACTGCTCATTCTGGTTCTTTGGTTTTTTGAGACAATAATACACACATATTTTGTTCTAAATTAGCCGACATTCCAACTTCTCTATTTTCTATACACTTTAATCAAAACATTTTGATCCGTTTATAGAATTTCGTATACTACTTACTGGCGCTAGATAGGCTCGCTCAGAAATGAGAGAGGAGAATTGAGAGAACGGCACTGGCATCGCGAATATAGTTTAGATAGGTTTAAACTAATAATAAACCTCCAAAAGGACAAATTGTCACGGGCAGTGTTGCAGGACACTTTGGCCTTAAATAAGGACCACCTCTAAATAGCCACTCAAAGCAGATATTACTAAGCGGCACATAAAAAAGCCTGGATTTGCAAGCGCTCACGAGCGTCCATCGAAATAAATAATTAAAACAAGTAACAAAGTAGCATTTGTATTTTGTTTTTCCTATACTGACGATTGAAAATTGATCGATGATTGTTGAGAATTCCGACAACGATCGCCGGTTGGTAAAAAAGTTACAAAATTCAACAGCGGTTTTCTGCTAACAAAACTCCTAAGCCCCGTTCCCTCTTAATTCTACACCCAGATCTTTGGTTAGTTTGCATAAAATACGACTAATTTGTTCTGTATTACCCCGCTACCACTTGCAGGTAAACATGCCACTAATACCAATTTTGGTTCGTTTACATATATGCGATAAACTAATCACTTTTTCATTAATGTGTCCTTTCAATAGACGAATTGGTCCCTTTCATACCTTACCAGATATGTTACTAGTCGCTTTTCAAAATAAAAGTGCGCGCAGGGTGGTGTTGTCTGCATGTTTTCATCGACAACGAGTTAAGCTCAATAAAAGAATTTCCAAACAACACCACTCTGTAGCTATCAAAATGTACAAATCTGTACAAGTGTACACATCGTGTGAACCCTGCTTTCTTTCTTTTGCAGCTATGCCGACATTTTTTTGGGCTGAATCATCGCAATTTTGCTTATTCAAAAATTCAATTACAATCAGTTTCAAATTGGGGTGTGAAGATTGAATCATCCATAGGTGAATACTAGCTAGAACTATAAAAACTTAATGCTTCGAAAGTTTAACGCTAGAGAACGCTTTCGAAAACTATTGGAACTCACTAACGTAATTTCAATAAATAACTTGTATGTAGGAAGAACACTGAATACACAAATCCGGTAAAGGTATTATTTAAGTAGCAACTTAGTAAAAGTGGAATGCTGTTTGGTATGCAGATTTTGAAAATTAAATTGAAAAACATCGATGGGTAATACATATGTAACTATTTTAGAGCTAGTATACATATATTATACGAATATACATAGATACAGTTACAGTATGAACTATTCGTTCTCAAAACACAACTATGTATATGTATATACTTATTTTGGCAACATTTCAACTGACTAGATACTTTTAGCTTTTACTTAGTTAAATGAAATAGTAATTGAAAACTACAAATTCGTTTCGTAGAGAGAAAAAGAGAGGATGAATAGAAAAAGCTTGAAACTATGTAAATATAGTATGTATATTTCTATTGTATGTACTATATATATGTACGTATGTGTATGTATATATATGTACGGAAGCAAATATCATTGAAAGGGACATATTGAACACTTGAACGAGTATATTTGTGTGATTCGGTTATATTTTTTTTTTGGTATATATTCATGTCAGTATGGGTGATTGTATATATATACATAAGTACTACAAAAAAAAACATAAAACTGTTCTAAGAATTTTTACTGTTATTTTGTTTTTTTTTTTTTTTTTGGATATGCGGAAACATTAAGAACATTTTTACGCACATCACAAACTGATTCTACGAGAGTGTAACAAACAAACACAAGGAGGGGGGGACAAATTTGTAAACTAATAAATAAATTATAAAGAGTAAATAGAAATTGTTCATACAAACAAACACACACAAGTAAACTGCGTGTGTGTGTACATTAAAGGAATTTAAAAATAAAAACACAATTTTGTCAAAATACTGGTAAGAAGGGAATTTTATTTTTCCAAGAACCAAAAATTTACAACAAATTTGTTAACAAAAAAAAAAACAAAAAAAAAAAGAACGAAAAATATAAATTATAAAAAATTATACATATATTCAGTTTGTTTTACTTACTGGCACTCTTCGGAAGTATGTTTACTTTCGTCCGTACAATGAAAAAATTTCCCATTGAACAATTGTACACCAATTACGGAAAATATAAATTGAAATAATATGTACACGATTAGAATGTTAACAACATTTTTCAATGAGTTCACTACGCAGTCGAAGACGGCTTTCAATTTTGGTACACGTTTGATGGTTTTCAACGGTCGCAGGACGCGCAGTACGCGCAACGATTTGATGGTTGATAAATTTTGTCCAGCGCTGCTACCGCTCATATCGAAACCGAAACTAACAGCAGCGCACACAACGACCACAGCATCCATAATATTCCAGAATTCTCTTAAATAGCTGCCTGGATGTAATATAACGCCTAAATCTACAATTTTTAGTAACATTTCTATTGTGAATACGCCGGTAAATGCATAATCGAAATAATTTAAGATTTTATTTCGTGGCGAATGCTCACGAACAGGATCTTCGGCTGCTAACGCTATCGATGACAATGAGATGACGATCATTATGAAAAAATCAAAATATCGCAAATTAACAACCCAATGTGCGCCGCGGCGTATACTGTGCGGGCGCAATTTCCAAAAATTCCCAAAAGTGAACATTATTATGTACATACAATCGATAGATTTACAATTACAAATTCATCCAATTTCCAGATGCGCAAAATTATTTTTTTTTTTTGTGATTTTTAGTTGTTTTGCAATTGTTTTTATTTTTCAATTGGTTTTTGGGTTGAATTTTGATTTTTTGCGATTTTATTTTATTTTATTTTTTGATTTTGGGCAATAGTTCATTTGTTGAACATTCGGTTTGTTCAGTTAAATTTGGTATTTTTGTTTTGCATAATTTTGTTGAATCCATATTTTCAAGTTTTTGTTGAATTTTGTGCAGATTTTCCAGATTTGCGATTATAAATTTTTTATTTTTCATTTTTTATTTTTTTTTGCGGTGCGTTGCATTAGCGCAGTGCAGTGAGGTTGGTTGTTGTTTTTTGTTGGGATTTATATAGCGATTTGTTGGATATGCATTATTGATGAGGTTATTTGGTAGGCATATGGATG
>NW_023466425.1:0-2028 GCF_013731165.1 Rhagoletis pomonella
TCATATGTCTGTTTGGCTTATCGTTTGGTTATTGTTTCCACGTTTACTTACTTTTGACGAAAGTCACTACAAAGCAACAATAATTTGAAAAAATGGTACAAGTTATAGCTATTTCGGAAAACCACATTTCCTCATCAGACATCTTTCAGTAGGGTTCGAACCGACGATCACCACTGACTCAGCCAGTTGCCTACACACTGTGCTAAGTTTGCCTTGCTAAATCTTTTTGCTTATTTCCACTATTTCACTTTACTAAGCCAACTACAAACAAGCGCAGCTATTCCGCTGCAATTCATTTGATCATGTGGTTGTTGGTTTTCGTTAATATTTCTATTATTAGAATATTTAACTTTTAGGTGTGCTCGACCTTAAGTTATTTGTTTTTTTGTTATTTTATGGCCTTATAAATTATATCTTTGTATATATTAAAAGTATTTTTTTGTTAAGTTGATAGTGTTTTAAGTAAATAAGCATATTTTTTATATTCTTATAGAATTTAGTGATAGCTTCCTCAGCTAGCAACGATCCGAATACATCCAAAATCCGAGGTCCAGTTGAGAAATTTTCACCCAGTTATGAAGTATTAAAGTAAATGAGCAATATGTACATAGGCACATATGTTATTATCTGAAGTCTGTTTTTATTTTCATTAAATGTGCATGTAGGAATGAATTAAATTTTAGTTATTGAAAAATGTTACTTTTCTTACTTACAATGAAATACCCATGTAAATATAAGAACGATTTTTATTTATTAAGTAGTTACTTTTAACGAAACTTAATGAAAAGAAAATGTATTTCTTACGTCTTATTGTGAGCTTTAATTGTACATCACCGCCATCCAAGAAATGCGTTGGTCGGGGCACGGAAAACAATGTCTGGGGCCTTGCGACGTCTACTACAGCTGCCATGTAAACGAGCGCAAATTCGGATTTGGAGTTGTGGTGGGAGAGAGACTCCGTCGCCTAGTACTGTCGTTCACCCCGGTGGATGAGCGTCTAGCCACAATCCGCATCAAAGCGAGATTCTTCAACATCTGCGCACATGCCCCGACGGAAGAGAAGAATGAGGCATCCAAGGATCTCTTCTATGAGCGCTTGGAGCGCACGTACGAGCGCTGCCCCCGTCAAGATATCAAAATTGTGCTTGGCGACTTCAATGCCAGGTTGGGCAAGGAAGGGATCTTTGGAACCACCGTCGGAAAATTCAGCCTCCGCGACGAAACGACCGGGAACGGATTGAGGCTGATCGACTTCGCCGGGGCCCGAAACATGGTAGTATGCAGTAATAGGTTCAAGCATAAAAAGATCCATCAAGCTACGTGGCTGTCTCCGGATCGAAAAACGAGAAACCAAATCGATGATGTTGGGATAGACGGAAGGCACGCTTCCAGTGCTTTAGACGTACGCACACTCCGAGGCCCAAATATCGACTCGGACCACCATCTTGTTGCAGTCAAGATACGCACCCGCCTCTGTGCAGCAAAAAAGGTGCGCCCAAATATGCAAGGAAAGCTTAACGTCGCTACTCGACTTTCACACCTGCTCTCAGAGAGCACTCTTCAACAAACCGACATATGCGAGCAGTGGAACCACATTTCCCGCTCATAAAGTACCGCCGCCGAAGAAGTAGTCGGATTTCAGCGAGCCCGAATGAGCAACTGGTACGATGAGGAGTGTCAGGAAGCTGCAGAGGAAAAAGTTGCCGCCTACAGGGCCACGCCAGGGATCTGAAGAGGGAAGAGAGACGTATTTGTCGCAATAAGAAGAGAGAGGCCGAAATACGTGAGTGCGAAGAGCTTGAAATGCTGGCCGACAGGAGGAATGCCCGAAAATTTTACCAGAGAGATAGGCGACTTACGGAAGGTTTAAAGACCGGGGCGCACTTCTGTAAGAACAATAATGGCGACCTAGTAACTGATATCCAGAGCGTACTTAAATTATGGAGGGTACACTTTTCCGCCCTACTAAATGGTAGGAGCACGGAAAGTTGTGGAGAAGAAGAACCCGAGCCCGCAGTCGATGATGAC
>NW_023466425.1:2038-7525 GCF_013731165.1 Rhagoletis pomonella
TTAATCTGATGTTGGAGAAGATAATAAGAGCTGCAGAACTGAACCGCTCAGGAACAATTTACTACAAGAGCGTGCAATTGCTGGCTCATGCCGATGGCATCGACATCATCGGTAACAAAAACCGCGAAGTCTGTTCTGCCTTTTCCAGGTTGGAGAGGGAAGCAGCGCGAATGGGTGTGGTGGTAAACGAGGACAAGACGAAGTATCTCCTGTCATCAAACAAACAGTCAGCACATTCGCGCCTTGGCACCCACGTCACTGTTGACAGTTACAATTTCGAGAAAGTAGAGAATTTCGTTTACTTGGGAACCAGCATTAACACCGATAATAATGTCAGCATTGAAATCCAACGTAGAATCACTCTTGCCAACAAGTGCTACTTTGGACTGAGTAGGCAATTCAGGAGTAAAGTCCTCTCTCGACGTACGAAGACACTCATCATGCCCGTGCAGTTATACGGCGCAGAAGCACGTACAATGACGACATCCGATGAGGCGGCTCTAGGAGTATTCAAAAGAAATATTTTGCGGAAGATATACGGGTCTTTACGCGTTGGCGATGGCGAGTACCGCAGACGATGGAACGATGAGCTGTATGAGCTTTACATCGACAGGGACATAGTGCGGCGAATTAAAATACAGCGGCTCCGCTGGCTTGGTCATGTCGTGCGAATGGACACCGACACTCCAGCTCTGAAAGAACCCGCTGGTGGTAGCAGAGGAAGAGGGAGGCCCCCACTGCGATGGAAAGACTGGCGTGCTTCGCTGAACTCGGCCAAAATCGCTTAGGCGGTTACAGCGCCAAAAAAGAAGAAGAATTGTACATGTTTTACATTAATGTACAACGTATAAAACACAAAAAAAAAAAATACGTAAATACTTTTCTTTTTGATTTTTTTTACTCTAGAATTTTTAAAAATTTGCATTTTTACATAAAAACATTGTCCATAATGACAACTTTAAGTACCCAGATGGGCGTAATGGGCTATTTGTGCGTATGGATTCTAGATCGTCAAACGCTCGAGTAATATGATAAATATACATCGAAATTTTATGAAATTGTATATTTTTGAAACGAGGAAGGTGTGTAAAAACAAAAATAATATGAACAAATCACATTAACTCTACTAAAGGGTCTGAAACCAGAAAATACCTTCATGCAATTGGCAGAATTGAACTTTGTTGCAAGTTCTCATGGGAAATGTGCTTACGACGGGATTGAAGGAAATTTTAAGAGACTAGCAGCTAGAGTAAGTCTTCAACTCCTGATGTTACAACAAATTCGTACACCCGAGGCCCTCTACCAATAGGGTGCTGTATGTTTCCAACGAGATACCTGTAAAAAATAACTGCAACTAACATTTCAGTGGACTTTATTTCGAATATGACTACGTGTCAATTACTTTAATCCTATTTTAAGCTAGTTTAAAAGATTAAATAACATTAAGTTAGGGAACTTCATATCCTTATTTAACGAATCTTTAAATCAAAATATAATTTTTTCTTTTATAGAATAGATGTGAGTTGAAGTCTCAAACTTTCTAGAAAGTTTATAAAAATTGAGAAAATTTAAAAAAAATTGTAGCCCATTCAGTTTCAGTAGAAGACGAGCTGGAGTCAGAATCTGTTTGCATATTTTAAGCTACAAATTTAAAACATATTTAGTTGGTGTGCTTATTAAATACAACATTCACATTAAAATGTTGACCAAAAGGTATATTACCGAATCATCGCTAAACGAATTTTCGAGTACGAATTAAATTTAATAGTGTTAAATGTGTATGTGCAAGTAAAATTACAGGTGGTCGAACATCAAAAATCAAAGTAAAGCTACATATATCATATCCAAGAGTCGGTAGTTTGTACCTTTTCCAAATTTTTAGAACTTCATTGCACCGTAGCAGTAGTCGTCTTAAGTTTGAAATACTGACAGCCGATTTCTCAGTGGATAATTAGTTATAATCAAAAGATAATCTCTTATTGTCATCTTCTCAGTGTACTTAATATATGATTAACTCACCACCACCTTTCATAAGATTTATTTATGGCAAAACCAGCTTTTCCTGTAAATCCTGTAAAACCTGCAAATCGTGATTGTAAATCGGGTTGGGTTGAATCCAAACAGTTTGTTATTTTGCGAAATCCTAGGGAACGAAGCAATTGCAAGCTGACACCTTTTTAATAATGGTTCAAGTTTAATTAATGCTTTCAATCTGCTCACACGTATGAGTTGTCAAAAACCCTTGTTTTGAACATGTAAACCTCAAGTAATTGTCAATTACACCAATTTACAAAAGTATTTATTAAATGTAAAAACCAGTACAAAATCAGTACAAACTCAAAAAACAGTACATTTTGCGTACTGATTTCGGGCTCTTAAAAATCAGTACAATAGAAAAAAATCAGCACATGTACTGATCAAATCAGCGCATCTGGCCACCCTAGTTGCAGTTATCTGTTACAGGCATCCAATTGGAAACATACAGCACCCCATTGGTAGAGTGCTTCGGGTGTACGAATTTGTTGTAACATCAGGAGTTGAAGACTTGCTCTAGCTGCTAGTCTCTTAAAATTTCCTCTAATCCCGTCGTAAGCAGATTTCCCATGTGAACTTACAATTTCATAAAATTTCAATGTCTATTTATCATATTACTCAGGCGTTAGACGATCTAGAGTCCATACGCATAAGTAGCCCGTTACGCCCATTTGGGTACTTAAAGTTGACATTATAGACAATGTTTTATGTAAAAATAAACAATTTAAAAGCGCTATAAAAAAAATCAAAAAGGATTATGTTTACTTATTTTTTTTACATTTAAAACCCATAATAAGACGTAAGAAATACATTTTTTTCATTAAGTTTCGTTAAAAGGTTTCCAAGACACAGCACTTTAAAGAAAGGTATGTATGACGTTTTCTTAAAATTTAAGTTCCGTGTAAATAGGCAACCCTACGTCATATCGGCAAAATATCCTGGGAGGTCGCGCACAGAGGTGGCCGCGGTGACATGAAATGCCTCATATTGTTCTTGCAACTACGTAAATTAGTGTTTGATATTCTTCTAGATTTCGTACCTCTTCTAAGTGATTACTATTGTCTGTTTTTAATTATTTACGGAGTCGATGTAATACTGTGTCTTCTCTTTATAAGTTAACTTCGGGAGTGGTGGTCTATGTCGTGCCTTTCCATTTTATTGTATTTTTAATGAGTTTGGTTTTTATTTCGTTAATTATGCCAACCGAGATACACCTTTCTAGTAGGACGGGGCACGCCAAATTCCTAAAAGTCTATATTATTTATTGTTAAGAGACTGTTATAACTATTAACTTGGAGTAGAATAGCGTCCTCAGTTATTGAAATATCGCAGTTTTCGTATTTCTGAAATTTACCGTTAAATGGGGGGTGTAATTTTTGTACTATTTAAATAATTTTCAACGAATTGCTTCTCCGTACCAAGGTTATTAAGTGCACCGAGTTTGGTACAAACTGATAAATCGGTTATCGAGACACACATTTGTGGTCATAAGTGGGCGGTGCCACGCCCATTATCCAAAAATTTTTAATATTCTTATTTTCTGCTAAGTGGTTATTGCAATAATCGATTTTAAGTGAATTAGCTCCAGTAATTAAGGCCGGTCCACATGGAACTTTCGCGTTGGCGTTGGTTTGACAGAACGCACGTTAAAAGTATGCTTGCTACAACGAACGCTTGGCAGCAATGCTTGGGCCACTAAATTACCATACTAACGACAGATAAATTAATATTTCATATTAATAATTGAATTAAAAACGATATTTCTTGCCTGCACTTGATTAAAAAGGAAAATTGTTGTACATAATTTTTTCTTTTTGCTTTGTGTTGGCGTGAGCGTTGTCGAATTTTGGCTATGTGGGCGGCTGCATTTAAATTCATGTATTCATAGTCAGGTGTTGAAGCGACGCCAACGCCACTGCAACACCAACGTTTTATGTGGACGGGCCTTTACTGATTTATCGCAGTTTTCGTGTTTCTTTAAATTACCATTATATGGAAGGTGGGCGTGATTATTGATCGATTTTTAATAGTTTCAACAGATTTCTTAGCTAGTCCCTACCCAGGGCTCGCACCGAGTTTGTTAAAGATTGCTGAAGCGGCTACTGATATACGGCATTTCATCATAGGTGGGTCACGCCCATTTTCCAAAAATGCATATTAAATCATTTAAATCAAAATTTTAATTCACATACTAATTTTCAACAATTTGCATCTAATATTTACTGAAATATCGTAGTTTTTCCATTTTTCGAAAATACCGTTATATGGGAAGTGGGCATGCTTACAGTCCGATTTCGCCCATTTTCAATACCAACCTACCTGTATAAAGGGAAACCTACATGCCAAATTTCGTTGAGATATATCAATTTTTTCTCGAGTTATCGTGTACACGGACAGACGGACATGGCTTAATCGATTACTTTTTCGTTCTGAGCTATTATGTATACATTTGTCCATATCTACCTCTACTCGTTTTGGCTGTTACAAACAACCGTTATACACACAAAGTTAATATACCCTTGAGCCCAAGTGCGCTCGGGTATAAAAGAATATAATAATAAGCATACATAGTTTTTAGGAAATAACACGCTAAATTTATTTCAAAGCCGTAGTCTACATCATACGAAAAAGAAGCTTGGATTTATTTTTTGTACCACCATATGTAGAGTTTTCTTGTTTGCTTCTTCATATGTGCTCGCCACCGTCTCCAAAATTGCTTACGTCTTTTCTTTATGATTGAGATTAGAGCTGGAGAAACATCGCTGTTTGTTTCAAAATTTGAGAATTAGGCTGTTTACTCTTTCGATTGGGAGTAAATTCTATTATATAAAAAATGCTTATGAAAATGTAGAGTTAAGTTTTCTCTATATTTAAATTCAATATAATAAATTTTAATGCATTATCTCTTCAAGGACTTGAGATCAAAATATTTTTCCCGAATTTTCGACAATTTCATTATTCATTTCAACCTGTAAACTTCTACTCAATATGGTCATGCTTTAACGCGGCTATTGTGAGTAGGTGATTAGCAAGCATTATTGCACGCAATTCTGTAAGAGAAGTTTGTCTAAAAATCACCGTTGATTTTTAAGAATTTCCATATTTCCATAAAGTCAGTTTTGTTCATGCGTTTTATGGCAGAAAATTCGCAACACCCTCCACAAAAAAAAATCGATGGTAATTTTTAGCGACTGGGAACTTGTTCTTTGTTATACTAAAATTGAGTGAGATATAAAACTGCATACTCAAAACCTTTCTAGGAAATCTAATAAAAAATTTGAATTGTGATGATTTTTTCTTTTAAGTCTAATTAGATTTTGTGAACTTAGTGCAAGCTTTAAAACTTTTATTTATGTGGTATCTGATATAGATCGACCTATATTTTAAACGAAAATTATTAACAATTAATAAATCAAGATAAGTTGCCAACAGCTTCATTTTAAATTGTGCTGC
>NW_023466426.1:0-7522 GCF_013731165.1 Rhagoletis pomonella
CACACGATAACTCGAGTAAAAATTAAGATATCTTAACAAAACTTGGTACGTGTACTTCTTTCGGGCGTAGGACGGATGGTATTGAAAATGGGCAAAATCGGACAATAACCACGCCTACCTTCCATATAACGGTAATTTTCAGAAATACGAAAACTGCGATAGTTTAGTAACTACTGAAGATTATTCACTCAAAATTGATATTTATAATAATTTTGAGACGAAAAATAAGAACATTATAAATTTTTCAAAAATGGGCGTAGCCACGCCCACTTATGGTTACATGTGTATATCTTGGCAACCGCTGCACCGATTTCTTCCAAACTTGGCACAGTTGTTGACCCTGGTACAGCATACCAAATGGCCGAAAATTTTTAAAATCGGACAATAACCACGCCCACATCCCATATAAGGGTAATTTAGAGAAATACGAAATCTTCGATAAATCAGTAAATATTAAAGCTAATTTATTCAAAATTGACGCTTGTAACCAATCTTTACCAAGAAATACGTTTATGATAAAATTTTGGAAAACGGGCGTGGCACCGCCCACTTATGATCACATATATGTATCTCGGTAACCGTTCTACTAATTTGTACCAAACTCGGTATGGCTATTGTGCTTGCCTCATCAAAGCAAAGCGTTGAAAAGTATTGAAATCGGCCCAAAATTACGGCCGCTTTTCATAAAACAATAAATTTCAGAAATGCTTGAAATTTCAATATTTCCAAATTTATGGACGCTAACTTACTCAAAATTGATACACCCCGGCTTACCATGTAGCGGCAGCTTGCGGAAAAGTGAAAAACATATATTTAATACTTGCACCGGGTATTTAGTGTTCGGCTCCGCCTGAACTTAGACTTTCTTACTTGTTTTCTTTTATGTTAGTCAGGCATCTCTAAAAGCTTTGCACTCACACATAGACAATGCCAACTTCCTAACTGAATGTCTCTGATAGAGATAGCCCAGGTTTATATAATCCAATTATTATGTGCGCTGGAACGCCTGGATATTAAGAGGAATTGTTAAAGTGACGAATTAGCAAGGAAAGATTCGATCACATCCTTCAAAGAAAGAAGGCAGGTATATCAATGGCTTCATTTGAGCAATATTCAAGAGATCACACGACTTATTTCGCCAATGTCCGCGAAAATTTTTCGTCCTGTGAATCAGCGAGAATTCTTGGCCCTTCTTCAGTTTCTTTATAAGGACTTTTATTGGCTTACATGACATAAGGTAAATGCATTCTTAACATCTTGGGTTACTACCGCGCAGTATTCTTTTGCGCCGTTTTTTCACCGTGTACCTTTTATTGCTTCTTAGGCCATGTCAGTGACTCTACGTATTGCGTCGAATGTTGACCTACCTTTTCGAGAACCATACTGTGCATCAGACAAACAATGCGTAGAATCAGTATGCTCCCATAGACGGTCACAAATGGTACGCTCCAACAAATCACCTAAAGCATCAATCACACACAGGGGTCTATAAGAGCTTGGTTCCCCCAGTGCCAATCTATTTGGGAATATACCATCTTGAGGGCATCTATTAAAAACTTTTGAAAATGCTGATGGGGTTGTATCCACTGCCGCTTTAATGGCAATATTTGGGATACCATCAGGACCGGGAGCTTTGTTGTTTTTTAAACGTATGGCCGCGCTTTAAATTTCTTCTTTCTTTACAGGAGGAACACAGGCATTTGCCATAGTATCTATTGACACCAGAATGTCCAGATTTGGCGATTTCGCGCCAATTTGGCGATTTTTTTTTTAATCTTTGGGCGTAAAAATTTAGGAAATCGCCATTGGCAATTTTTGGTGATTTTTCCCCTTCAAATACATTTTTTCCAATTATAAAAATATACAAAACTTAAATGTGATAAACTTCACTTAAGAAGCATATTAAAAGACTGTCAAAAATGTTTAGTCAATTAAATACTTTTAAAAAAGCTTTGATTTTGTCACCAGAAAAGTGTGTGAATCACAAGAGGGCGAGTTTCAGGGACCTGCCAATTCACTATTTGACTTTGAGGAAAAGAAAAGCAGCGGAAACTGAATATTAAAATTTTTTAACTTTCCCATGGAATGACTTTTCTCAGAACCATTCCATCCGACTGAAGAATTTTGGATAATTGCGTACGGAGTAAATGATTGGAAATATAAGTAAACTCATATTATTATCCTTGCCGCACTCACATGCTTTGTTGAGCGCGTTTTTTCCGTAATGAATTCAACAAAAACTAAGGTTCGAAATAGGATTAGATTGGAAGGTCTTAACCCTAGAACACACACCCGGGTACAAATGCATCCACTTTCAACTTTGAAGTGTTGTAACTTTTGAACCGCTATACCTCTATACCTCTATATCGGATCTAGGAAGATTATTTAGTTTTGAGTTCAAATTCAAAATTTGAACCAGATCGGACCATTGGTTCAGGAGATACAGCCTTCCAAACACATTATATACGTAAACACACACCCGGGATACGTTTGTACCCCAATAGTAAAAATCCTCATAATAATAAAAAAAACATTTTTTATATTATTTTTTTATTTGAAAAATTAAAAATATTCATTTCACACATTATATTATTGACTTTTATTATAAAAATTATAGAAATGCATCTTATATCTAAGGAAAATCATGGCAAATAGAGCAATTTGTTGATGTGACCGAATGTTCAAGACACATTGGCTTCTTACATTTGTCGCACAGCTTTCTGGTTTTTCTACGGCGTTTTTCCTCTTGTGCGTAACATAAATAGCAAGATCCGGACACAGGTTTTGACGTGCGCGCTGCGGCAGATGTTGATGCTGCTGTTGACACCATTGATTCCACCGGTCGGTTGAAATATGCTTCAATAGCAATTTTAGTCGAAAAATTTCGCGTCACTTGACGATTTATGGCTCTGGCTTCAATAATGGGCATACACAATGCTTCAGCCAAGCTGCGCAGGATCTGCTTACGCTTGTTGTTTGTTCTCCAAGGCAACATAGGGTTATTCAAATCGTAGACAATGTAGGCTGCAAGAGCTGTAATGTCCAACATGTTGAAGAACATCGCTAGTGGCCATCGTTTTGTTTGGCTTTGTGTTGGATATTCCGCAAACATTTGGTCCATTCGATCAACACCACCTTTGGTACGATTATAATATTCAATTATTTCAGGTTTCCCACTGTCAGCTATTTCAGCATCATTATGCATGGTCGAAAGCAAAATTACTGCTTTATTTTTTTTTTGGGAACATAAGAGCACATTGTCACATTATTTTTGAAGCCAAATGTCGTTGAACCAATTGTCCTGTTTTTGTTCTGCTTCATTTCTTGAGGAATATATGATTTGTTTTTGCGCAAAGTTCCAACGATCGTGAGTTTCCAGGTGAGAAGCAGTTCTGCAACTGGCAAGGTCGTAAACAAATTGTCCATTGTAATGTTTCGGCCACTTCCTTGGTATTTGGCAGACAAATCCTTCACCACTCGTTCGCCTTGGTTCGTTTCTCTACCAGTTTCTGCTTGGCCAGTATATATTTGTCCATGCAGTGGATATGCATTTGTGGCATCGCAAATCCACCAAACCTTGATACCATATTTAGCAGGTTTTGACGGTATGTACTGCGTAAACCGGGTGCGTCCACGGTAAGGAAATAATTGTTCATCAATCGTCAAGCATGAGCTGGGCTTGTAATGTGCAGCAAGATTATTGTTCATCATCGTCCACAACTCACTGATCGGTGCTGCTTTATCAGTTAGTAAGCGTGTTGCACGAGTGTTTTTATCGTCAAATCTTAGGAACCGCAATATCGAACAGAAACGGTTGACTCCCATTGTGGCGCGATATAAAGGATAGTTTTTGACCTCGTGTGAAAACAACCCTTGCAGCTGCATATAAAATACAAAAACCAGTTATACCAGTGTATTTGCTACCTACGTACCCATACCTTGCGCGACCTTTTTGCACATATCTTTTGAACCAGGTAGAATATTTCAATGAAATAAAAACCAAAATGTGTATTCGTTGTTACTCTACAAGTATATTATTATAAATTATATTATTTTGTTTTGCATTTATCAGGACAACAACAAAAACAAAAATCCACTGTTGCATGTCCTGACTTTATTTGCCCATATCGCTGGAACCAGTAGGAATATTCGAATGAAACAAAAGACAAAATACTTGTTATATATTAAAATATACATTTCAAAAAAAATCATAGAAATCGGTTGAATAAGCATTAAAAAAACCGCAAAATAAGGTCCCGGGTACAAACGTATCCCGGGTGTGTGTTTACGTGGTATTTTCTGGATGTGTGTTCTAGGATAGTATGAAGGCTAATAGTTTCTGCTGCAAAACGTTTCCAATATCAAAGAGTATCAAGGTTGAATAGCTCACTGTATGACAACAACATATATGCAGGCGATTTTGAAGGAAATGTGGAAGTAGCAGATCTCGCCTTATTTTAGGTTTTTATTTAATTTTTAGCGCCGAGCTTTTAAAATCGGATTGTGCGATTAATCAATTAATATGAGTAATAATAAATTTAGTTATTGCGCAGTCCTATTGCAAAATGTGGTGAAACAAATATTTTTAAAAAGTATGCGTATTTTTAAAGAAAATTGTTTGTACATCACTATTATATTAAAAACTATATTATAACAAGATCTCATTTTTAAAATATTAGATCTGCTAAATCGATTTCAAGAATTTTATTAGAAAAAAATTGGCGATTTTTTTGAAATTGCGCTTTTTGTTTAAAACAATCTGGACACACTGATTGACACTGGCAATGGTTGGGGATCCGCCCGCGGAAAAATAGTCACTACTACTTCTTTAAGCAACGTCGGGCTTGTTGACATCTGCATTTGGCTAGATTTGAACTTTTTCATTACCCTCTTTATAGGCTACTCTTGAATTTCATTACAAAGTTCCTTGAAACAAGCTTTTTTGCTAGTTTTTATAGCATCTTTTAATTTCTTTCGCAATGATTTAAAACTATCCCTTAGTTCATCCGACCTTATTCTTTGGAATTTTCTTCTAACTTTACGTAAACCTAGCTGACCCATATTTAAATTTAGGTTTTAAATTTTCCAAATATATGCTGGAATTAGGTGTCCTTTAGGTGTTCTTCAACGCCACTAAAACTAATTTAGTAGCTCCATTGGTTTCCGAGAAATTCGCAAAAATGTGTGGGTCAGCTAGCTAGACACCTAATTCCCGCATATATGTATTTCGAAAATTTAAAACAAAAATTTTAAGATTGATTGATAGGTTAACAGCGCTAAGCTAGCTGAAGAACACATTTTTGCGAATTTCGCGGAAACCAATGGAGCTACTAAATTAGTTTTAGACGTGTGTCAAGTTAGAAAAGTTAACTACGGCATTAATTGTAGTGTTTTTGTTGTAAATTTGTTGTGTAAAGAAAAAATTTGTAGCTCTTGTTTTTTAAGAAAAAATGGTATGGAATGCTAACTTGACACCATACACCTATTCGATAGAATTGAGATATCCAATATGTTACTATGCCATTAATTGTAGATTTTAACTTTAAAATTTGTATGTAGTGCTAACTTGACACCATACACCTAGTCGCTAGAATTGAGATTGTGAAAAGAAAATATTTGTAGCTTTCGTTTTTCTGGAAAAAATTTAGTTGATCCTTTTCGAACAAAATTTAGTATGTAGTGCTAACTTGACACCATGCACCATTCACGACAGAATTGAGATATTGAAAAGGTTACAACGGAATTAATTTGTAGCTTTTTTGTTGTAAATTTGTTGTGGAAAGAAAAAATTTGTAGCTTTCGTTTTTTGAGAAAAAAATGGTATGTAGTGCTAACTTGACACCATACACCTCTTCTTCTTCTTCTTCTTTTTTTGGCGCTGTAACCGCCTAAGCGATTTTGGCCGAGTTCAGCAAAGCACGCCAGTCGTTTCTCCTCTGTGCCAACTGACGCCAATTGGAAACGCCAAGTGAAGCCAAGTCATTCTCCACCTGATCTTTCCATCGCAGTGGGGGCCTCCCTCTTCCTCTGCTACCACCAGCGGGTTCCGAGTTGAATACTTTCAGAGCTGGAGCGTCGGTGTCCATTCGAACGACATGACCAAGCCAGCCGAGCCGCTGTATTTTAATTTGCTGCACTATGTCCATATCGTTGTAAAGCTCATACAGTTCATCGTTCCATCGTCTGCGGTACTCGCCGTCGCCAACGCGTAAAGGCCCGTAAATCTTCCGCAAAATCTTTCTCTCAAACACGCCAAGAGCCGCCTCATCGGATGTTGTCATTGTCCATGCTTCTGCGCCATATACCAGCACGGGCATGATGAGCGACTTATAGAGCGCGGTTTTCGTACGTCGAGAGAGGACTGTACTCCTGAATTGCCTACTCAGTCCAAAGTAGCACTTGTTGGCAAGAGTGATTCTACGTTGAATTTCAATGCTGACATTATTATCGGTGTTAATGCTGGTTCCCAAGTAAACGAAATTCTCTACTTTCTCGAAATTGTAACTGTCAACAGTGACGTGGGTGCCAAGGCGCGAATGTGCTGACTGTTTGTTTGATGACAGGAGATACTTCGTCTTGTCCTCGTTTACCACCAGACCCATTCGCTTTGCTTCCCTATCCAACTTGGAAAAGGCAGAACAGACTTCGCGGTTTTTGTTAGCGATGATGTCGATGTCATCGGCATAAGCCAGCAATTGCACGCTCTTATAGTAAATTGTTCCTGAGCGGTTCAGTTCTGCAGCTCTTATTATCTTCTCCAACATCAGATTAAAGAAGTCACATGAAAGGGAGTCGCCCTGTCTGAAACCCCGTTTTGTGGCGAACGGCTCGGAGAGGTCTTTTCCAATTCTGACGGAGCTGGTGGTATTGCTCAACGTACTTTTACACAGCCGTATGAGTTTTGAGGGGATGCCAAATTCAGACATAGCGGCGTATAGGCAACTCCTTTTAGTGCTGTCCAAAGCGGCTTTAAAGTCGACAAATAGGTGGTGAGTGTCGATCCTTTTCTCGCGGGTCTTTTCCAAGATTTGGCGTATTGTGAATACCTGGTCTATGGTGGATTTGCCAGGTCTAAAGCCACACTGATAAGGCCCAATCAGTTCATTGACGGTGGGCTTCAGTCTTTCACACAATACGCTCGATAAGACCTTGTAACCTATGCTTAGAAGGCTGATCCCGCGGTAGTTGGCGCGAATGGCGGGGTCACCTTTCTTGTGGATTGGGCAGAGCACACTTAAATTCCAGTCGTCGGGCATGCGTTCATCTGACCATATTCTGCACAAGAGTTGATGCATGCACCTTATCAACTCCTCGCCGCCGTACTTGAATAGCTCAGCTGACAGGTCCAGCGGCTTTGTTGTTTTTCAGCCGCGTTATTGCTGTACGTACCTCGTCATAGTCAGGCGGTGGAACGTCGACTCCGTCATCATCGACTGCGGGCTCGGGTTCTTCTTCTCCACAACTTTCCGTGCTGCTACCATTTAGTAGGGCGGAAAAGTGTTCCCTCCATAATTTAAGTACG
>NW_023466427.1:0-7522 GCF_013731165.1 Rhagoletis pomonella
AAGTGTCTTGGGCCCTCTGCTCTTCGTCTTGTTCATCAATGATATTAGTAGCTGTTTTACCTTCGCTAAATTTCTTTTATATGCCGACGACCTAAAGATATTTTCTGTCATTACCAACTCGGCTGACTCGCATAGACTTCAAGCCGATATTAATAATTTTACCAAGTGGTGCCGTATTTCTCACCTATTTTTAAATATCAAGAAATGTTTTAAGATCACCTTCTTTAAATTAGTTAATGCGTTGCCTACATGTTATTGCATATCTAATAATGTTCTCCAACATGTTGAGGAAATCAAAGATCTAGGCGTTGTTTTCGATTCGCGTTTTACGTTTACACACCATATAAACTTTATTATCTCCAAATCGTATTCTGTCTTAGGTTTCATAAGAAGAAACAGCTTAAACTTTTCATATCCTTATACCTTCAAATTATTATTTACTGCTTTCGTTCGTTCAAGACTAGAATATGCTGCGTTCATTTGGAGGCCTTACTACCGATCCTCCATTGATAGAATTGAACGTGTGCGAAAAGTTTTCTAAGGTTTGTACTACGCACATACATACATGCATACATAAACGTATTTGAGTTAAACAGCGATCACTGATTGAACTTGCTAAATACATAAATATGTATATATGTATGTACGAAAGACAAATCATCGCTTCACACTCATGTGCAGAATGTGGTTGACATAGGGTTGCCAACCGTACTATCATATATAGTATTGTACTATTTTTCCGGTCGGCGTATACTGTTGGATAAAAATATAGTACGCAAAAATACTATATTTTTTCAATTATAAATATAAATATATTTCAGTAATTTGCACGAAATTTTTTTTATTAAAATGTATGACCTTTATTCTGAAATAACAATGTTAGATGAAATATTCTTTAAAGTAAAAGGCCATTGTGAGTTTATAATCAAAAAAGGTTATAATCTAAAAAGGTAACATAACAGAAAGAATTAACAAATTTACTTAAAATTAGTTCATTTCTACTCTCTATTCCAATAACTTTGGCATTCACAGGAAGAAATTTTCCGTCAGTATTGTTACGATTAACCTTGAAACCTTGTGGGATTTCCCAAATATCTTTCGGCTCGATCGCTGGATTGTTAAATAAATGCTAACGATGATCTCATTGTAGTACAATTAACTTTATTGTGCAACAAACAATTTACAATACTCGCTGATACAGTAAAAACACTTTACGATACTCGTTAAAGAAATTACAACGCTTTACAAAACTTGTTAACACAATTAAACTTGCTTATTCGCAACTCACTTTACTTGTAGCTTGCTAACTTGTAACTAACTAACTCCGCTGTGTGGTGGCTCTTATATAACTGCGCTCGCACTCATGGCAACTCTAGAATGGTTTGAAGTCATCGCTCATTCTCTTTCTCTCGCTGTTCGCAGTGTTCATCCAACTTGACGTTTCTCTTTCTGGAACATTCTACTTCATTCCTCGTACATTCTTCCTGTTTCTCGTTGTTCGCTTCGCGTTGGCGCAGTGTTCGCCACACTGCCCTCCACCTAAGTCTGATCGTCCCGATCTGACACACTTGCTGTTCCAAACGCTGCAAGCCTTTCCAAGTGGACCACCTTCATCTTGGTTATTGGTCTCCCAACGGTCAGGATTCGATACACTACGTCACTCAGCCATTTGACGACCTTATACGGACCTTCCCAGTTGCATTGTAGTTTTGGGCACAAACCTTTCTTCCGTTGTGGATTGTACAGCAACACTAAGTCTCCCTCTTGGAAACCTTCGGAGTTCATTGCCTTATCATAACTGGCCTTCATCTTGTCACTCATAATTTGAGTTCGCTGTCTCACAAGAGCATTTATCTCTCTCATCTCCTCTTCCAGGATGGTGGACGTCTCTTTCCCAATTCTCCTTGCACCGCCAGTTACTCCAAACTATTGGTCACTAGGCAAACGGAGTTCACTGCCGAAGATTACCCTTGCAGGAGTTTTACCTGTTGTTTCATGCACTGCTAACCGGTATCCCATCAGGAAAATGCTCTTCCAGGGTTCGGTTGAACCGTTCCACCATGCCATCTGATTGGGGCTGAAGAGCCGTTGTTCGAGTTTTCCGGATACCCAGTATCTGGCACATCTCTTGAAACACCACCGATTCAAAGTTTCTTCCCTGGTCAGAGTGCACCCAATTGTAGATGAATACCTCTGCTACCGTTTTAGCTTCCTGGTTATTTGCTAAAGTAGTCCATAACCACAAGGACGCATCTGTTTCCCTGTGCACTCATAGGAAATGGTCCCTCTACATCCATGGCAATCCGCTCGAATGGTGCACCTGAGTTATACTGCTTCATCTGGCCATGACTTCTGGATTTCGGCCCTTTAGCAGCAATGCACTCTGCGCAGTTAGCAATCCACTGTGCGACCGATTGCCGACAACCAACCCACTAAAACTTCTGTTTGATCCTCTCCAGGGTTTTCGTGATTCCCTAGTGCCCTAGGACTATTGTGGAATTCCTTGAGTACATCCGGAATTCTTACCCTTGGAACTACTATTAGGTTGCGGGAGCACTGGCCATCTTCGCTTTCCCATACCCTATGCAAACAGCCAGATATCAACTTTAAGCCGTTCCATTGTGCCCAGTGTGCCTTTGCGAATGGGCTTTCCGCTGCCAGTTGCTCCTTAGTTGGCCTTCTGTCTACCTTCAGTCCATGCATCAAAAGTTCCACTTTCGTAGCTGTTCTACTCTTCCGCTGGTGCTGTTGTCCTTAGCCGGACATCTATAATGTCCTCTTTGCCCTCAGCTTTTAAGCAGTGTTTACATTCCAGGCTACATGGTCGACGGGACATGACATCAGCATTTCCGTGGACACTTCCCTTGCGGTGCTCAATAGCGAAGTCATAACTTTGCAGTCTCTCAATCCATCGAGCTAGTTGTCCTTCTGGATTCTTAAACTGTAGTAGCCACTTCAGCGCTGCATGGTCCGTTCGAATTCGGAAAGGTTGCCCATAGAGGTACTTGTGGAAATTTGTGACGCACTCCAGCAATGCTAGTAGTTCTCTCCGAGTTATGCCGTAGTTCCTCTCTGGTTTTCCCTACGCCTGGTACGCCTCCTATGGCATAACCACTAGCATCCGTATCCAAAATAAACGTTGCACCTGGAGCGGGATACGCTAGCATAGGTGCAGTACATAGCCGTTGCTTCAGAGTTTGGAAAGCCTCCTCCTGTTCGTTACTCCACTCGAAGGCTCTATTCTTCCTAGTGAGCTCGTGGAGGCTATTTGCAACGCTGGTGAAATTCGGAACCAATCGGCGGTAATAGGTGCATAGGCGAAGAAAACTTGGTAGTTCGTGCAGGTTCCTAGGTCTTGGTCAATTCTATACAGCTTCTATCTTTTCCTTTGCAGTACAGACGCCCTCCGTTGTCACCTTGTGTCCCAAGTAGTTCACCTCCTTCTTGAACAGTGAGCACTTTTTAGAACTAAGCTTCAGACCAGCGCCAGCTATCTTCTGGAAAACTTCCTCCTAATTCTTCAGGTGCTTCTCAAAGCTTTTACCCAACACAATAATGTCGTCTAGATACACCAAACAAGTTTTCGAATGCAGTCCATTAAGCACAAGGTCCATAAGGCAGGAGCGTTGTATAATCTGAAGCACATCACCGTGAATTGCCAAAGACCGTCTCCAACGCTGAAATCTGTCTTCTCCTTGTCCTCGTCACTTACTTCCACTTGCCAATAACCGCTCTTAAGGTCGAATGTTGAGAACCACTTTGTTTCAGTCAACGAGTCCAGAGTATCATCGATCCTGGGAAGTGGATAGCTGTGCTTTTTCGTCACATCATTTAGTTTCCGGTAGTCTACACAGAAACGCATTTGACCATCATTCTTTTTCACAAGCACTACCGGCGAATTCCATGGACTCGCTGATGGTTCAATCACACCACTCTCGCTTATTTCTTTTATTATTTGGCTAACAGCTTCACGTTGGGCAAGTGGAACACTCCGAGGAGCTTGACAGATTGGCCTTGCATCACCAGTATCAATGCGATGTTTCACAACGTTAGTCCTGCCGGGTTGGTTGCCATCCCTATCGAATATGTTGGAGTATCTACGGATAAGTTCATTAGCCTTGTGCTGGTATTTTTCTTCCAACCCTTCCGTCCAAGCATTTATGTCTTCCGCAATGTCATTCTCGCCAATGGAATCGCTTTCAGGTAATTTTTCGCAGTTGAAGATTGCTTCTACCTCTCGACATCGTCCCAGTACAGTCCCTCTTCGGAGTTAAATTGGTGATTTGAATTCATTAAGTACTGCGTCCATCTTTTTGCGTCTTAGCCAGGGTCTTACCAACAAGTACGTCCGGTGTAGAATTCTATGTTGCTTCAACAACCCACAACTTGTTTGTCCCACAATCTCCATCAATCTTCGCAAAAATTGAACTGTTGAGCGCACTGGAACTTGCGCTGCAATCGCGGGTGAAGTGGCCTGGCTTTCCACACTTAAAACCTTTTCCAGAGCCATGCTTTTTCTCGCCCAGTAGTTGGATTAGCTTCTTCAGCATTTCCTTTGTCTCGTCCGGTGTCTCCACTTCCACTCGATGGGCTTTGTAGGCTGGTCTACTTGGGAGTGCTGCCGTTTCAAGTGTCTGAGCCCACGAGACAGTTTAAGCAAATGTGGGCCTTGAATTCGCGTACGTCTCTCGCTTAGTATACACGTCCCGCAATCCGTTGATGAACCTATGGATTTTTACCTTTCGAGGTGCTCACCAGATACGTCTCCAATAGTAAAGTGCGCCAATTTCTCGATCTCTGAGGCGAATTCTTGTAGAGTCTTGTTGGCTTTTTAACAGCGGTTCTCCAGCTCAATCTGGTAAATCTGTCTCCTGTGGTCGCTACCGTAACGTCTCTCCACGGCACTCATCAACGCATCGTAACTGCTCCTTTCACAGTCGGGAATAGTCTACAAGATTTCCGCGGAAGGTCCTTTCAATGCCACGAATAATGCAGCGGATTTATCCTCCACGCTCCAATGATTTGCTGCAGCCATTTTTCGAACTGGAGATTAAAGACCTGGAAAGGAATTGTGCCGCCAAAGGATGGAGTCTTTACCTTGGGAGTGTTCGTCGAAGTAGCTGGACGATTCAACTGCAAGTCTCGGAGTCGACCTTCCAACTCGCCCATCTTGGCCTCGACTTTGTCCTGTCTCTCTTCGATTTTTTCCTGTATTTGTGCAATCTCTGCATCCTGTGCTTCCAGTTGGGATGACATCTCCGCTTATACCGCTGATGATATACGTGTCTCCAGCGCTTGTATCTGCGAGGAAACATATGACGACAACTGCAACCTTTGTGCTTTAAGCTGTGCTTCCAGCTGCGATGACATGCGTGTTTCCTGCACTTGCAGCTGGGATGAAATCTGTGATGACATCTGTGACATGGCAGCCAATAACGTGTTCATGTCCATAGCTGTTGATTACGAAGGAACCTTTTGCTGTTCTTCAACCGTCCCGGATGTCTGATGCACATCCTTCGACGATCATGCAACGTCATCCTTCTGTTCGTCCTTTGCGGATGTATCGTCGGGTTTACCCTGGAAGTCGTATTTGTCCACGTCGATGCCTTCTGCTTCCATAGCCTCGCAGCCGTGATAGTAACTCCACTTTTCTTCCGGAGGTTGCTAAATTTCGCTTCTCCAACTCTTGCTTGAGTTCTTCAATCTTTAGATCCTGAATTTTTGCCATTTTCGGAAGTTTCTCCTCTGGGATTTATTTAACAATCCCACTTCTGACACCAATTGTTAGGATTATCCTTGAAACCTTGTGGGATTTCCCAAATATCTTACAGCTCGTATCGCTGGATTGTTAAATAAATGCTCACGATGACCAAATTGTAGTACAATTAACTTTATTGTACAACAAACAATTTATAATACTCGATAATACAGTAAAAACACTTTACAATACTCGTTAAAGCGATAACAACGCTATACCAAACTTGTGAACACAATTAAACTTACTTATTCGCAACTCACTTTACTTGTAGCTTGCTGACTTGTAACTAACTAACTCCGCTGTGTGGTAGCTTTTATATACCTGCGCTCGCACTCATGGCTACTCTAGAACGTTCTGAAGTTCGTCGCTCATTCTCTTTCTCTCGCTGTTCGCAGTGTTCATCCAACTTGACGGTTCTCTTTGTGGAACATTCTACTTCATTCCTCGCACATTCTGCCTGTTTCTCGTTGTTCGCTTCGCGTTGCCGCAGTATTCGCCACGGTATGTATACATGTGTGCTCTTTGGTTTTTTTTTTTTATGAGGAGGAAGCATCGAAAGCCAAACCCCATCAGTGTGGGACTTTAACGTGAACTAAAGTGTTTGAAAAAGCTTTACTGGGTAATTTGTTTGAAAAGTTGTCAACACCCAAATGCCGAACTTAATGTTGGAAAGAATTTTCAACATATTATCAAACGAAGTGCTCAAAATACTTTGATCCAGAAATGTTCGACAATGCGTTGCCACTTATCTTATTTACATATATCTATATCTATACTAATTTCTACTAATTATATAAAGATAAATCTTTTTTTTGTGTCTAGAGGTAAGCTCGCGAACGGCAGGTACGATTTTCATGAAATTTTATGTATTGTGGCGAATACTGCGGCAACACAAGACGAACAACGAGAAATATGCACAATGTTCGAGGAATTACGTAGAATGTTCCACAAAGAGAAACGTCAAGTTTGATGAACACTGCGAACAGCGAGAGAAAGAGAATGAGCGATAAACTTCAGAACGTTCTAGAGTTGCCATAAGTGCGAGCGCAGGTATATAAGGGTGCCGCGATAGCGAAGTAGGTTAGTTACAAGCATGATAAAAACATAGCAAGGTAGAACCGTTTTCTCAATTTGTCGGCCATGATTTTTTTTTGAAGTTTGCCAGCATTTTCAAATCATATAAAATTGAAAATAAAAAATTGAAATTGTTCGAAATTGTTGTTCCTTGAGATTGAAAATGAAAATGTGTGTGTGAGTTTGTGAGTAAATTTAAAAATTAAAATGTTTGGAAACGTCAAGAATTTTAAAAGTAACTCTCAGCGGTTCTACCTTACTATATTTTTATCATGGTTACAAGTCAGCAAGCTACAAGTAAAGTGAGCAGAGAAGTGAGTTGCGAATAAGCAAGCTATAAGGTTTAATGTGTTAGTAGTAAAGCATCGTTATCGCTTTAACAATTATTGTATAGTGTTTTAATGTATTAGCGAGTATTGTAAATTGTTTATTGTACAATAAATTTACTTGTACTACAACTTGGTCATCGTTGGCATTTATTTAACAATCCAGCGATACGAACCGAAGAATTTCGGAAATCCGGACGAAGTTTCAAGGATAATCGTAACAGCATAAATAGCTTTCAGTAACCACCATGTCAGGGGCCAAAAAAAATACTTTTTCCGTTAGGTGGACAGGGACCAATTCGAACAAATCTTATTTATGGTCCAATTTGCTTGACATTTGGTACATAGGTTCTGGCTTTTGCCT
>NW_023466428.1:0-7521 GCF_013731165.1 Rhagoletis pomonella
AAATCTTCTGGTCTCTTGTTGACCCGTTAGCCTAACAGCGTTTTAAAACGCGCTAATTTCATTTAAATTCTAAGCCTGTGTTGATTGCATGTAAGTGTATGCGTGTTCGAGCGTGAATTTCATTCTGTGTGGCTGTGAGCTTTTTGTCAAGCGCGTGCTACAACAATAATAATATTAAAGCTTATTAAGAAATCTTCTGGCAGTAATATGGACTCTTTGGTTAAAAGTTGAGTTACCCAATTCAATAAGCAAAATTTTGTTTTTCGTATGATTTTCATAAGTTATTCTGCTTCTTCTTCCGCTTGTTTTGCGTTGTTTTTTTTTTTTTTTTTGGAAACGGGTTTTTTATTTATTTTTTTAATGATTTTATAACAAAATGTAAAAATGCGAGTACATTAGGTTACACGTTCGTCTAGATGTATATAAGTAAAAAAAATGTAAGCAGTTATGTAGTTGTTGGTTAACATATAAGTAGATATATATGTATGTATATACGAGTACGAGTATATGTATGAAGCAATCTTCGATTCGATTTTGGGCTGAATTTTGTTTGATTTGAATATCGGGCAGACTGGAAGCCTCAGTATTGGTAGAGTATTTGCGAGTGAATGATTTGTGATAGAAAACTTTTCATTCTTGGGGCGTTTCACTTTCTGTTTTTTTATATTCTTCTTTCACTTTTATTTGGAGTTTTTGGGTTTTGATTTTTTTTTTTTGTTTTTTCATTTGTAAGCACTTGTTTGCTTCTATGATTTACTACGAACCCCTTTCAGGCGTAGAATCAAACAAGCAAACAAGGCGGGAAACTTTAAAATGCTACTCTTACATTCTGTTTAATCAGTGCACGCTTTTGTTTGAAAGAAAAAGTTGTATTAAAAATTATCACAAAAGTACTATGTAGTAGTGTGGTTTTGAGTAGTTCATAGGAAAGACATAAAATGGTATTGAGTCCAACTTCTTTTCAATGCAATCAATATTCAGTTAGAATTACTTACTCGACTTTCGTGTCTTTCCCCTCGCCGCTCATTCCACTTTAATTTTCGGGAAATTTTAACCATTATTGCACAACTATAGACTGCTCAATACTCAAATGAGCTTATTTGCCTCCTTTCTTCTTTGTACAGTGTTTTATTGATTAGTGAACGTGTGCGCCTAAATAATAAATGTTTGAAGGTCTTTGGGGTACTCAGATTCACCCAGTATTCACATATATACATAACTGTGGTAATGCTTGCATTGTATTTCTAAAATTTTCTGTTTCCCTAAAGACTGAAAGTCCCTGGCACGCCTACTTAGCTTTCATAATACGAATAATTGCATAACTCGCTTTTCGCTTGGTGCTTATGGATATGGAAAACATTGAATTAAAGGGACCAAAAAGCTTCAAACAGGGGCAAAAATTAAGTGTGTAGCTAACAAATTATATTGCTTGATTCAGCCCAAATGCAGCCGTATTGCGAATTTTTTTTCCAACTTACTTATTAACATATGTTTTTAGAAACGACATAGCTTTCGCAAATAATGATTATATTATGCTTGGGAAAATGTTCTGGTTAAACTAAAGACTTACAGTTATGTCATATTATCGTGAGACTCATTGTCCGCACAGAGCAAAAACCACCTAATAAAATAAAATGAAAGTATGCGTTTTCTTCAAGAAGAAAGCCTTCTTATATTGAGTGGCATTATCAAGAAGGAATTATCTTCATTTTTAATAGGTTACCAAATTAAAAGCTAAAAAAAAACGCTGATATGTCGTCAAATCCGAGACCTTCTGAATGGCATTTTACAGCTATAGATACCTACTCGGCTACGGTGGACGCCTTACCGACGCTATTGTATTTAATAATATGAATTTAAATTTTATTGAAGAAGTTATCACATAAAATTAAGAAGACTTAGACAATGATTAGGCTGTCGATTTAAGAAGAAGTACTTTTCAATAAAACCAAGAAGAAATTTCTTAAATTACATAAGATGTGTTTCCTTTTAAATCAATAAGGAATTTAGTTCGTTTTTTCATCTGTTTTACCACTTTTAGCCTTAAGAGACAATCTTCTTTTTTGTTAGGCATATTTTCCTCTGTACGTTGTGGTGACACTTGGGAAGAAGATATCGCCCATTTATCCTAAAACCAGTTCTCAAAAGGTTTCCAGGAATCTTAGGTCTTCCAAAATATTTTGATGAACTATCTGCCTAGGAACACATACATAAAATGACGGATTCTGGCACAAAAGGAATTGTATTTTTTCCTACCCTTCCTCCTCTAACGAAGTCGTGGGATATTGCGCCAGACATTGGATGTATGTACCTGCCGTTAAGGCAATGTCTTGTAATCACAGATGTCACGGCATATGGAGCTGACTTAGGTTTAGCCGGCCGCTGATGCTTTTTCATCACTTAGGCATTTTGAGAAGATTTGTGACGGGCCGCGCCTCGATAGCTGTCGGCTTTACAATTCCCATTTACTTTCTACATGCATAAAGTAGAAATGAATCAGCCATCTCGCTTAGACATTTTCAGAATTTCTTGGCTATGTAGATGGGTTTCAACTTTTTTGTAAGGCATTTTATAGCCACACAATAATAATATTTTGGCGCTTACACTTCTGCTAAATGTTTGGCCGATCTTATCCTCCAATTTGTGGTGTTCGTCTTGATGTGTCACACAAATAGAGGGATCTACTCGGCAAATTTCATGGGAAGCTCTTTCATGGCAGAAAACAGTGTGAGGTTTGTCATTGACGACCGCTCTTAGAAAAAAACGTTTTCCACTTAAATGTTGCCCAGTCCAGACAGTCCAGAGGGACCGCCCTACCATCGAGCTTTAAGTCATCTGCGTATGCACGAAAAGACGCACGGCTTTTTAAGTCTTCTCATTTCTCTTTACGGTTCGGGGCGAAAGTGCATATTCTGGGGAGCTGCGGGTGCTCAGTCGAAATATGCTTGCGATCTTCGCCCAAGACCAATTGATCCACTGCATGAGTATATCGCCACCATTATCTTCAGTGCGCTATCCTCAAAATTAAGTCGCTAGCTTAGCCTCCTATTTCTTATGGGCCATAGATATTTACATAGCTGATCCCTTATTAGTACTAAATAATAACGTTTTTCCTGATAGAGATATTTTGTTGAGTTTTGTGCCTTCACCATACATCAAATCCGTCTAAGTACATTGGGCTTATGGTTAGTTTTTATTTATGGCACCAGATATAGTTTGTCGAGATATTATTTAAACAAATATTTGGAGATGAACAAATTTACTTGAAATATTCTGCGAGTAATACCCTCCTAAAATTATATTAGTTTATAAACAGACGCTGCTTAGTTTAACAATGCTTTATCTGAATTTAACTAATCTTGCTTTTTCAATCGAATTGTGATTTTCCCTACATAACCAAGTGCTGCGGGAACACACACGCATGTTCTTTATGCAATTCCAGACGATGGACAATGCGTCTATATTTATTTGACTCATCATCTTAAAAGATCGTCAATACTCCTATCTGTGGCTCATGCCCAGATTGTCAACGCTAACCCAGTTCGGCACATCATTCGACCGTTAACACTCCTATGCTTGACGCATCGATTTCTAAACTTCGCTCCCGGAGCAATTTGGGAACCCGGTAGTAAGCGACTGCTTACAAGCCAAACCGAGGCTCTAGATGGACTCTGTATGTACTGACCATGCAGGGGTCACACCTCTATGGTAGCCATTGGCTAAAGACGTCTACTCACACCCTCACTAAATCTCAGCTCATTGCATAGCAGATAACGGCAGCTAGATCAGGATTTACTCAATGTGTATTTTTAGTTCCAAATAAATAATTCCATGATAAATTGCCCGCATCCTGCGCTTTCGACTCATCTGCCTGCCCTTACATCTCTCTCTATCATATCAGGCTTAAGGCGTGCGTCGTTAACTTACATAAGCCATATTCGCTCATGGAACTCGAATAATACTCTGGTAATAAAATGTAACCTCTACCTCTTCTACTCTCACATAAAAATCCCAAATCTACACCAGGTATGCTGTTCTCCCACAGCTAAACACTGTTCAAAAAGCACACGCAAGGATAACACACGCCCTGCCTAAAACTTAGACAGTAATCCTAGTCAATTTCTGTGTCCACTTAATGAAAATTTTCATATCGACACCGTAAGTTTGACACAAGTTTTACGAACTTTCTACTCTATGGAAATTTTTGGCCTTTTCTTCAAAATAATAGTCGGTAGGCTAGTAGTAATACATGCCTACAGTCTCCTTAATATGTTCTAGGATGTCCTTAATATGTTCCACAAAATCCTTGGGCTACGAATTCCTACTGGTCATTCTGGTTCTTTGGTTTTTTGAGACAATAATACACACATATTTTGTTCTAAATTAGCCGACATTCCAACTTCTCTATTTTCTATACACTTTAATCAAAACATTTTGATCCGTTTATAGAATTTCGTATACTACTTACTGGCGCTAGATAGGCTCGCTCAGAAATGAGAGAGGAGAATTGAGAGAACGGCACTGGCAACGGGAATATAGTTTAGAAAGATTTAAACTAATAATCAAACTCCAAAAGGACAAATTGTCACGGGCAGTGTTGCAGGACACTTTGGCCTTAAATAAGGACCACCTCTAAATAGCCACTCAAAGCAGATATTACTAAGCGGCACATAAAAAAGCCTGGATTTGCAAGCGCTCACGAGCGTCCATCGAAATAAATAATTAAAACAAGTAACAAAGTAGCATTTGTATTTTGTTTTTCCTATACTGACGATTGAAAATTGATCGATGATTGTTGAGAATTCCGACAACGATCGCCGGTTGGTAAAAAAGTTACAAAATTCAACAGCGGTTTTCTGCTAACAAAACTCCTAAGCCCCGTTCCCTCTTAATTCTACACCCAGATCTTTGGTTAGTTTGCATAAAATACGACTAATTTGTTCTGTATTACCCCGCTACCACTTGCAGGTAAACATGCCACTAATACCAATTTTGGTTCGTTTACATATATGCGATAAACTAATCACTTTTTCATTAATGTGTCCTTTCAATAGACGAATTGGTCCCTTTCATACCTTACCAGATATGTTACTAGTCGCTTTTCAAAATAAAAGTGCGCGCAGGGTGGTGTTGTCTGCATGTTTTCATCGACAACGAGTTAAGCTCAATAAAAGAATTTCCAAACAACACCACTCTGTAGCTATCAAAATGTACAAATCTGTACAAGTGTACACATCGTGTGAACCCTGCTTTCTTTCTTTTGCAGCTATGCCGACATTTTTTTGGGCTGAATCATCGCAATTTTGCTTATTCAAAAATTCAATTACAATCAGTTTCAAATTGGGGTGTGAAGATTGAATCATCCATAGGTGAATACTAGCTAGAACTATAAAAACTTAATGCTTCGAAAGTTTAACGCTAGAGAACGCTTTCGAAAACTATTGGAACTCACTAACGTAATTTCAATAAATAACTTGTATGTAGGAAGAACACTGAATACACAAATCCGGTAAAGGTATTATTTAAGTAGCAACTTAGTAAAAGTGGAATGCTGTTTGGTATGCAGATTTTGAAAATTAAATTGAAAAACATCGATGGGTAATACATATGTAACTATTTTAGAGCTAGTATATATTATACGAATATACATAGATACAGTTACAGTATGAACTATTCGTTCTCAAAACACAACTATGTATATGTATATACTTATTTTGGCAACATTTCAACTGACTAGATACTTTTAGCTTTTACTTAGTTAAATGAAATAGTAATTGAAAACTACAAATTCGTTTCGTAGAGAGAAAAAGAGAGGATGAATAGAAAAAGCTTGAAACTATGTAAATATAGTATGTATATTTCTATTGTATGTACTATATATATGTACGTATGTGTATGTATATATATGTACGGAAGCAAATATCATTGAAAGGGACATATTGAACACTTGAACGAGTATATTTGTGTGATTCGGTTATATTTTTTTTTGGTATATATTCATGTCAGTATGGGTGATTGTATATATATACATAAGTACTACAAAAAAAAAAACATAAAACTGTTCTAAGAATTTTTACTGTTATTTGTTTTTTTTTTGTTTAGATATGCGGAAACATTAAGAACAATTTTACGCACATCACAAACTGATTCTACGAGAGTGTAACAAACAAACACAAGGGAGGGGACAAATTTGTAAACTAATAAATAAATTATAAAGAGTAAATAGAAATTGTTCATACAAACAAACACACACAAGTAAACTGCGTGTGTGTGTACATTAAAGGAATTGAAAAATTAAAAAACACAATTTTGTCAAAATACTCGTAAGAAGGGAATTTTATTTTTCCACGAACCAAAAATTTACAACAAATTTGTTAACAAAAAAAAAAAACAAAAAAAAAGAACTAAAATTATAAATTATAAAAAATTATACATATATTCAGTTTGTTTTACTTACTGGCACTCTTCGGAAGTATGTTTACTTTCGTCCGTACAATGAAAAAATTTCCCATTGAACAATTGTACACCAATTACGGAAAATATAAATTGAAATAATATGTACACGATTAGAATGTTAACAACATTTTTCAATGAGTTCACTACGCAGTCGAAGACGGCTTTCAATTTTGGTACACGTTTGATGGTTTTCAACGGTCGCAGGACGCGCAGTACGCGCAACGATTTGATGGTTGATAAATTTTGTCCAGCGCTGCTACCGCTCATATCGAAACCGAAACTAACAGCAGCGCACACAACGACCACAGCATCCATAATATTCCAGAATTCTCTTAAATAGCTGCCTGGATGTAATATAACGCCTAAATCTACAATTTTTAGTAACATTTCTATTGTGAATACGCCGGTAAATGCATAATCGAAATAATTTAAGATTTTATTTCGTGGCGAATGCTCACGAACAGGATCTTCGGCTGCTAACGCTATCGATGACAATGAGATGACGATCATTATGAAAAAATCAAAATATCGCAAATTGACAACCCAATGTGCGCCGCGGCGTATACTGTGCGGGCGCAATTTCCAAAAATTTCCAAAAGTGAACATATTATGTACATACATTCGATAGATTTACAATTACAAATTCATCCAATTTCCAGATGCGCAAAATTATTATTTTTTTTTTTTGTGATTTTTAGTTGTTTTGCAATTGTTTTTTTTTTTCAATTGGTTTTTGGGTTGATTTTTTTTTTTTTATGTTTTTTTTTTTTTTTTTTTTTTTTTGGGCAATAGTTCATTTGTTGAACATTCGGTTTGTTCAGTTAAATTTGGTATTTTTGTTTTGCATAATTTTGTTGAATCCATATTTTCAAGTTTTTGTTGAATTTTGTGCAGATTTTCCAGATTTGCGATTATAAATTTTTTATTTTTCATTTTTTATTTTTTTTTGCGGTGCGTTGCATTAGCGCAGTGCAGTGAGGTTGGTTGTTGTTTTTTTGTTGGGATTTATATAGCGATTTGTTGGATATGCATTATTGATGAGGTTATTTGGTAGGCATATGGATG
>NW_023466429.1:0-7520 GCF_013731165.1 Rhagoletis pomonella
TTCATTTTTGCCTTTATCTTTACGCATCTTTGTTTTTGTTTTTTTTTAACCTTTGCCTTTATCCTTTTCTTTTTGTCTATGTACGTACTCACCTTTACTTTCATTTTTATACCCGAGCGCACTTGTGCACAAGGGTATATTAATTTTGTTCACATAACGGTTGTTTGTAACAGCCAAAACGAATCGAGATAGATATAGACAAATGTATACATAAATGATCAGGATGAAAAAAGAAATCGATTAAGCCATGTCTGTCTGTCCGTCCGTCTGTCCGTCTGTCCGTCTGTCCGTCTGTCCGTCTGTCCGTCTGTCCGTGTACACGATAACTCGAGCAAAAATTGAGGTATCTTAACGAAATTTGGTATGTAGGTTTCCCTTAATCCAAGGTAGGTTGGTATTGAAAATGGGCGAAATCGGACTTTAACCACGCCCACTTCCCATATAACGGTAATTTCCAGAAATACGTAAACTGCGATATTTTAGTAACTACTAAAGATAATTCACTCAAAATTGATATTTATAATAAGTTTTAGACGAAAAATAAGAATATTATAAATTTTTGGAAAATGGGCGTAGCCACGCCCACTTATGGTTATATGTGTATATCTTGGTAACCGCTACACCAATTTCTTCCAAACTTGGCACAGTTGTTGGCCTTCGCACAACATACTAAATGGCCGAAAATTTTTAAAATCGCTCAATAACCACGCCTACTTCCCATATAACGGTAATTTTCAGAAATACGAAAACTGCGATATTTTAGTAACTACTGGAGATTATTCGCTCAAAATTGATATTTACAATAATTTTTCGACGAAAAATAAGAATATTATAAATTTTTGGAAAATGGGCGTAGCCACGCCCACTTATGGTTACATGTGTATATCTCGGTAACCGCCGCACTAATTTCTTCCAAACTTGGCACAGTTGTTGGCCCTGGTACAGCATAAAAAATCGCCGAAACTTTTTAAAATCAGTCAATAACCACGCCCACATCCCATATAACGGTAATTTAGAGAAATACAAAATCTTCGATAAATCAGTAAATATTGAAGCTAATTTATTCAAAATTGATACTTGCAACAATTCCTTACCAAGAAATACGTTTATGGTAAAATTTTGGAAAATGGGCATGGCACCGCCCACTTATGATCACATATATGTATATCGGTAACCGTTCTACCAATTTGTACCAAACCCGGTGTGGTTATTGTGCTTGCCACGTGTAAGCAAAACGTTGAAAATTATTGAAATCGGACTAAAATAACGGCCGCTTCTCATATAACGGTAAATTTCAGAAATGCTTGAAACTTCAATATTTCGAAATTGAAGGACGCTAATTTACTCAAAATTGATACACCCCGGCTTACCATCTAGCGGAAGGTTTCGGAAAGGTGAAAAAACATATTTAATACTTGCGCCGGGTATTTAATGTTCGGCTCCGCCCGAACTTAGACTTTCTTACTTGTTGTATTGGGCTTTTTATAAACTTGACATATTGGTTCTACAATAACAAAAATTTCTTTCGCCGTCTACTCAATAATATCTAACATCAGCAACAATACGTCTGAAGTAAGTAAGATTTAAAATTGTATGATAAATATGTGAGAATTGAAAGTTTTACTGATTTAAGTAACTTTAACTTTCAGATGACCTTAGAAACCAGAAAATCAGAACCTCATATTATAGTTTGCGGGAACGAATACTAAGTACGAAGCATTTCCAAATTATCGGGTAACAACATATTTTCAAGATAAATACTACCCGATGCACTAAACACTCTGTCTGAGTGGAATGTGGTGCACAGAGATACTTCATTGCCAATGTAAAGAAAATTTGAAATTATTTACGACTATGCTTCCAACAAATAAGAGGATCTTCTTGTCTGGGTATAACGGGTAGCTGTAAATATTTTTCCTTTTCTGGAATCAGCATCAGAGCCTTTGTCTCTTTCCTCAAAGCGTTGCCATTTCGAATTAGTTCATCATCAACCCACTGTTTAGCTTTATTGATGTCAGAAGAAAAAACGATATTGCAACAATGGAGCACTACGGGATGATACGGGAAGTGGGGCGTTATGTAAGCATGCATAATATGTAGTTTGACTTTCATCACATCTTTCAATAAAAATACATCAACCAGGCGTTTTTGCTTAGCGGCGTTCATTGTTGTTTATATTTTGTTCTTTGACGTTTCTCCTCTATTTACCAAAAATAACACCGGCATACAAAACAAAAGTGGTGTGTGCTTTTAACCGGATTCAGTGAGTCGAAATACATGTTGGTAGGTGGGTGGATGCAATCGATGAATCAGGGGTACAGACGGAAAAGTTATCGTTTTAATACAGGATTATTTTATAAATTATTCTTAATTACGTATTGGATAGTTCAGCTCGAAAAAGCAAATAAGCTGATCATAAGTATGTCCCTAAACAAAAAACATAATATAACCATACTGTGAATTTTATTAAGGGAAGAAGTCTACCGTATATCTGATCGGGTATCCGAATCCGGCTTTTATTTCCTACATGGTATCAAGAAGCCAGTTCTCCTGCACATCCTTACTTATAAATTATCTATATCTAGGTATACTAATATATATTATTTTCTGTTCGCAAAGATCGAGAACGGCTGTACCGATTTTTTTTTTTAATTTCGGACGCCTACTGCAAACTTTGCAAGGATGGCTATACGTTGAAAAAAAATCTGATATAAAACCCGAATTTTTCATACTGAATATCTCTGGAAGTGTTGATGGTAGAGTATTGGAACTTAGTGTGGATATATATGAAATCATTCCCACACTCATGGAGAAAAGTGGACGTGTCGCCTTCCAAACGTACTGCATTTATGTAAAATTCTTCTACAAGTAAGCTTATGAGTGAACCAAAATGGCTGGATCGATTTTGGCGAAAAATTTTGTGTGTGTTTGATCCAACCTGGTTTTTATCCGAATTACGTATTGCGGTCATAAAGGGAAATATTTCTCCGAAAACATTTGCCCGCCAAGTGGCTCTGGAGTCGAGATGTTACCGAAAATTCGTATTTATGATCCGGTTTGGCTCATATTCGGGATATGTATTGGTAACGATAAGGGAAATACTATTGCAAAAAAGGGACGCCAGGTGGCGCTGGAGTGGAGTTATTACTAAAAATCGTCACGTGAGAAAATGGGCCGTGAATGGCCCTGCCCTGTGTGTTCCGACTGGCCCACTGGATGTGATAAGCCAATATTACCACGCGCTTAAGTTTCATTCGGAAATACCAGGAGGGAGTTGTCCAGGGGTCAATCTCAAATTACCACCGTTAAATCAACCACCAGAATCATTGCGCTTGTTGAACAGATTTTTAGGGTATTTCGTCTTATAGAACAACGACACTCACCCTTTCAAGGACAGATTCATAATCGAACCGGAGCACTGTTGCCCCCTGGAAGTAAAGAGGAAAAATGCCTTGAAATTTATATCGAGAATATCAAGAACTCGTTCGCGGATATAACACTTTCGTTAAGTTATTTAGGATGCCATGGAAACATGCTTTCCGGCGATCACCAAACCATAATATCAGCAGATAAATCTTTAACCTTAATTGTTGTTGAAAATGTTGGACCAAAGTGTTTCAATAAAAAACTTAATTTTGGGCGGAACAAAGCTCGAAGGGTCTGCCTGGAATTAACATTACAAGTCTTCGTAAAAACTTTATACGACAATGGTAAAGCCATTTTTATTTGGAATTGAGATTTTATCATATTTTAACGTATCTTGGTTGAAGTTGTCTTTAAAAAAGAACAATTTTGTGCGCTGATAACAGTATTTTTTGAACGATAGCTTATATTTTACTAGTTTTATTTAAATTTTTGCAACTGAGGATAGCCAAGTTGAACAAATTAAAAAATGGGGTTGTTTCGGGTTTACCAATTATCACTCCTAACAATGCAAGTAAAGTTTTTGATGTTAGAAAAAAATTAACGCTTACTTTCGAATTCCTACTTTAGATTTTGAAATACACAAATAAGTAAGGGTACCAGACCTAAAATGCCGAAAGGAGTACAGATAAGAACAACTAGGGGGACTTGGGGTACAACCGAGAAAGAAAAAATAATTAAAAAAAAACTTTTTAATACACAACGCTTTTATAAATGGACTAAAAAGTAGAAAATAATATTTCTCAGTCCCATAAAATTTCTTTTGATAACTTTTGATTTTGAAATTTTAGCAAAAGTCATTATAAACAATCTATGAAATTGAAAATGAAAAACGTGGAGCGCATGCAATACAAAGCATTCGATTTAATTGACAATAGTCAAACTACATAACGTAGACCTAAAATTTCTACAGCGAAAGTAGAACTTTGAAATCGATTTTAAGCGGTCGTTATTCATATACCCACATACATACATTCATATATTACTTTTCATATCAATTCAAGTGTATTACATGCGCCCCACGCTTTTCATTTTCAATTTCATAGATTGTTTATAATGACTTTTGCTAAAATTTCAAAATCAAAAGTTATCAAAACAAATTCTATGGGACTGAGAAGTATTATTTTCTACTTTTTAGTCCATTTATAAAAGCGTTGTATATTAAAAAGTTTTTTTTATATTATTTATTTTCTACTTTTTAGTCCTGTCTGAATAAAATTTTGCAATAGATATTAAAATAATTCAACGATATTAATAGAAAGGTGCACACACATGCATTTACATATGTATGTACATACAAACGAGCACCAATTAATTTTATTTAAAGAAATGGTGTGTCGTCTGTTTCCGCTGTAGCAAACGTAGTACATAGGGCGACATCTAGATGTCATCTACCTCGCCCTATTCACTACAGCTGTCGCCCTATGAACTATGCTTTTCTATAGGAACTTTTCAAAGCTTTGCTTTGATGTCGGACACACAACATTGAAAGTTTCTGGATCCACAACACTGAAAGTTTCTGGACGCACAACATTGCAAGTTGATAAAAGCGTTGTAATAATAATAAAAATGGGTATTTTTCGGGGAACAAATAAAACTAAATGCATTCAACAAAAAATGTATTTATTCGTTTATTGAACAACCAAACCATTCGAAAATAAAAATTCAATATCATTTGAACAAAACAGAGTTACACCGGCGATCAAAACTGAGGGCATGGTGATTTTATTTTAATTATTTAAAATGTTTTACGAGTAAATGTTTTTGTTATATTTCATAAAAATATTTTTCATGCCTTAACCAAAACCATAAAATTAATTCAAACTTTCAAACTTAATACGAACTCTAGAGAAATGCAACAAATTTCCCAAAAAATGTTGGACTTTTAATCTAAATTCTTGGATATGTAGTTAAGTTTTACATGGATAAAAACCGCATAGGTCTTTGATACTTTTTTGCTTATGGCTTTTTTCCATACACAGATGAATTTGAAGAAAATGCGCAAGATATAATAATAATAATAATAATAATATATTGGCGCTTACACATATGTTAGTGTTTGGCCGAGCTTCTAATCCAATTTGTGGCGTGCGCCTTGATTTTATCACACTAAGCGGAGGGACCCACAGTTCTACGCCGACTCCGAACGGCGACTGTATTTTTATAAGAAGCTGTTTCTCATGGCCATTGCCTGCCGAGGGACGACCGCTGTTAAGAAAAAACTTTTTTTCTATATTTTTTTGCAATGTTGCTTTGACCAGGGCTTGAACCCAGGCGTTGCGGACTGAAAGCGCGCACTGCTTAACACTACACCACAGCGGCCGAACGTTTACAAAAAAAAAATTAAATCAACGTTAGTTCTTATAAATTGCACTTCTTTTATGAAAAAAGCGCTGTAAAGAAAGTTCAAAATTTTGATGGAAATTTGTTGAATTTTCCTAAAATTTGTATTAAGTTTGCAAGTTTTATTGATGCATGTATTTTGTTTTGTTTAAAGCATGAAAATTATTTAAATTATTTGAAAACGTTGAACTAGATAAACACGCTTTAAGCGAAAAGTGAACGATTTCGGGTAAAAATGGGGGACCTACGCCACCGTCCGTAGTAAGGGGTGACAAGAAGTAAAAATAGGGTATGTCCCCAATGGCGTATGCCAGACCAGTCTGGTTCACAGCATTTGTAGTTTTTTTGTGTGCCGGAGTTTCTATGTTATATACAGGTACATTAGAGTGGTCCGAAATTCCATGTGAAAAAGTATAGTCGAAATTTCAATGCCGCCACCCCCTAGGATTGTTCTATACCGAAAAAAATATACATATATGGTTTTGAAATAAAAAAATTAGGGAGTGCTCAAAACACTCAAAGTTTTTCTTGTATTTTGTATGGGGAAAACACCTTATAATAGAAATAGTGTAGAATTCTTAAAAATCAATATTTTTCGATCGGAAAACTTTGTTCCTCTACAGAGGATTCCCAATAATAATATAATATATAATAATATTCAATATTTTGTTTAGCTATTTCTTCATGGTAACTATATTTTAAAGGTCCGCCAAAACCTTCAGAAATTGCAATAGGGGAACCAATAAAAAACCTTTAGTGTTAAAAAGTGGTTAAATAAACAATTGGGTATGAATACTGGAAGCCTCCTGAAGGAAACCACATTTTTCGGATCGAAAAATATTGATTTTCAAGAATTTCGTACCATATTTACGAAAAGTTGTTTTTTCTCCATATAAAATACATGGACAATTTTGAGCACTCCCTAATTATTTTTTGATTTCAAAATAAAAAATAGGGTATATTATTTTCGGTATAGAACAATCTAAGGGGGTGGCGGCTTTAAAATTCCGACTTTATTCGTATTTATTTTTTTTTTTTTTACCACCCTAATGTACATACGTACGAACCTGATATAAATATTTATTTATAAAGCCCTTGTGATTTGGGGAATACAACTATTTTTAATGCAATTGCTAACAGTGGCTTTCTAACTATTTATTTAAGGTTCATACGTTCACTAAACTTCAAAATTGAACTTAAAAGCAAAATGTTAAGCTAAGTTTAAAAGTAACGATCTACGTAAAATGATCTTTGCCTGTCTTTAGGCGCTTAATTTCAGTGCAGCAAATAACTTCCGTTTTATTTAAAAAGCTTTGATTTTTTAATATGTGCTAATTTAATTTTTCTTGGTGAGGCAAAACGCAGATGTGCTGACTGTTTGTTTGATGGCTGGAGAAACTTCGTTTTTTCCTCGTTTGCTATTAGACTCTCGCGCTTTATTTATTTATCTATCACAGAGCACTGAGAGTGCATTCAGCAAGAATACTAAATTCAGACATATCTGCCTATGCGCAAGTTCGTTTCATGCATAGCGGCTTTTAAATCGACAAATATGTAACGGGTGATTTTTTTGAGGTTAGGATTTTCATGCATTAGTATTTGACGGATCACGTGGGATTTCAGACATGGTGTCAAAGAGAAAGATGCTCAGTATGCTTTGACATTTCATCATGAATAGACTTACTAACGAGCAACGCTTGCAAATCATTGAATTTTATTACCAAAATCAGTGTTCGGTTCGAAATGTGTTTCGC
>NW_023466430.1:0-7519 GCF_013731165.1 Rhagoletis pomonella
TATACCCTGTAGGAAGTTAAAAATTAACCAATATAATATAACTTTTCCCCAAATACATACCGCTTTTGCTTTTTGTTGAAACACTTTAGCTAAGTTCTTGTCCCGTTTCTTTAAATATTCCAGCACAAGTGCTGATATTAATTGCTCGTTCGCAGCCATTATTTAGTTAATAAACCAGTTAGTAGTTAGTGAAAAACTACTCGAAAATTAACGTGGAACCCAACAAACACGTGCTAACGCCGCCGAAAAAGCAAAAAAGATCGTGTAGAACAATTGTAGGAACAGGGTTGTATTTGTGGCACAGCAATGTGCTCGCTAATGATGCCACCCAGGCAGAAAACGAAAGGAAAAGAGAGATGGTGATAACCAGTGCTGCAGTTCTTTGATTTTTCTACCAAAAGAAATACGATCATTTCCCCTGGCAAAGAACTTAGGACCTGTTTTTCATTGCCAATTTAAACATAGATTAAGTAAACTGAGTTTAAGGTGAACAGCTGGCTGGCATTTGATTGGCTGATCTTAGTTTAAACCAGCCAGATCGGGCGTTTAAACTTAGTTTAAACCACGGTCGCTCACTGAAAAACTGGTTCTTTGAGTACAACTCCACAAAAAGCTTTTCAAGCCTGAAAGCTTGTTTGGGAGTTGTACTCTTATGTATTCATGATTTACGGGTTTCAATCAGATTTCAACGAAATCTTAAAGGAATCCGCAATTTTGTAAAAATAACAAACCTTTAGATACTAAAATACTAAAATGTTCAACCCTGCAGACTGCTTCATTTGAAATGTCAAAATTCTCTACTTAAACAAACGCACATAAACACACACACTAATTAGCAAATGTCAACAATATCCAAGAAAGCACGGTTTTTAAGATTTCGAGGTCGAAATCCCAGATTTCAGTGCAGTGCGAATGTAATATAAGAGAACTATAAATATTCATAGCTGAAAAGGAATTGGGGAGAAAACTAAATGGGATACGGTAACTCTGTTCTTACTGAGTTGGTCGCACTTCTTGAGGAGTGCAGCCAAATTAAAAATTTCCCAAGGGCTATTCCATGAACCAACGACTACAGATCACGTCATGATTCAATAATACAAGGTTCGATAAACTGACAGTTGTCTCTCTCGCACCGCTCCCTTAGCAGTGGCACCGTGTTGCTTCTTTGCAATTTTACATGGAAACAGTGTAGCTTTGGTGTGAAATAAAAGTATAAGCTTTTGTGCAATATCTTTATTTGTATATGCATATGAAGCATATTTAACTGATGAAAACATATGCATTGGATGTTTACATCAGTCTCATAGTAGTCTTATTTAAATTTTGAGTCATTTTGCAGTTTTTATACGGCTAAATAGCATATAAATTACGTAATTCACGTAGATATATCAATATTACGTTCAACATTTCGTTTAAAATGGCAGATTTCCTGCAAATACATTAGAATTTACGAAAGGAATTTCACTACTAATTGCCTACTTTGCGTACTTTTCTACTACCATTTTCGAAACAAGGGATTGCATTCTGCCCTTTCTCTGTCCTCCGTAAATGCAACCTTTTGTAAGGGAGTGTCAAACCGCAGCTGTCAATAATTATCTAACCTTGTATTATTGAATCATGAGATCACGTAATCCGCCATCGTTGTATTTGTAATCGATTTTCAGAAAAAAGTTTTCGTAGCGCTTTTGATGTTTGTTGGTTCTGTTTACATCGTCTTCTACCTCTTCGTAGTGATATTTTAGCGATTTTATGTGTTTTCTGCAGCGGTTTTAATTAGTCATTTTGATTTATTACAAATTTATGATATAATATGAAGTGCTTTGTGATTGGAACAAGCTTGTGCGTCTGTTTGATTTGCCAAGAGGCGTAAATTTGCGTGAAAAGTGGGTGCACATTTGTGGTCAGAACGTTGGCATTGAAAAATCGGCCGGTGCCGATAATATGCGATTGTAAAACACTCTCAATCATTAAAACCATATTTTATGAACTTTTTTTGCTAATTGTCATCAAGTTTCACTTTTTATATTTTATAATAAATACAAATGTAATCGCACTCAATAACCGCGCCTTTTTCGTTTTCTTTGTTTGTTTTCATTTTTAGGCAGATGTCAAAAACGCTCAGAAATTTACTTTTTTCATTCTTTTCCGATTGCGTGATCTTGTTAGTTGGTTCATGGGGCTATTCCATGAACCAAACAGACAAGATCACGCGGGCAGGAGAGTAGCCCGTTAGAATCGCATTTAGGAAAAAAGTTTAATGATTTTGACATTAGCCGTTTGTTTACATTTCTTCGTTGTTTACAATTTGGTGGTGGCTTTTTACTGCAATTTTCTTCATTTTCGCCTGTGACAACGTGTGTACACATAAAATAAAGAATAATTTAACACAACGACATGATTTATAGAAGAATTTTCATAATGAAAATGATTATTCATGCGTTCAACAATTTCGCGGTATTCTCCGTTCTCTTCGTTGTTTACTTCTTACAACAAAGATGGCGTCGAGATTTCGGCAGCTAGAAAATAACTTTTTTCGTTCTTTCCTTCCCGCGTGATCTTGTGTCTTTCGTTCATGGGGCTATTCACATTCTTCATATTTCAGCGTTCTTTGCGTCAAGTGCGTTGCATGACGCCAATATTCTACGTCAACTTAGAATATTGGATTAATCTGGCGAGCATTTCATTTTGGGTGACTAAAGAATAAGTTACGCCGCACTCGGTGTCCGAAAGTGCCCCATTTGTGTTCCTTTGATTGGTTCTCGAGCTGTTGAGAGCCATTTAGAGAGAGTAATTTTTGTGTCTTACTAGTCCGAAGTCGCCCGGATAATTTTTCCAGGCGAGTTTGTGAAAACTCTCAAACGGCTAGAAGAAAAGGAAGAGTTTTGGGCCGGTTTTTCAGTGCCAGTTTAAACTTTGATTAAGTAAACTGCATTTAAATTGAATAGCTGACTGACATTTGATTGGTTAATCTCAGTTTAAACTATCCAGACCGGGCATTTAAACTGAGTTTAAACCACGGCCGTGCACTGAAAACTGGCCCTTAAACATTCAAATTTTAACCAATAAATATCGTTAAGAAATTCGCTTTCAAACCAAATTTGAGATTAGATAACGGAACTCCTTCCCAAAAACATCCCAGCCAGCAAACAAATTGGAAATGGGTCCGAAAACGGAAAGAAGCTAAGGAAGTACCTGACTGCATTCGAAGCCGGCTCGTTCTGAAAGATGACGAAACCTATCACGCTGGTCTACACGCTCATTGGCTGAGCGTATACATGCTTTCAAATGTTCAAGTTGAACAAATAAAATACAATAACAGCTTTCAAATAACATAATCTTTTTCGAACGTTTTCCGGATACGGAAATGAATGAGAATTGTTACCGTTTTCGTATCCGTAAACGGTGCTTTTGTTTTGAACGTACATATGTATATGAATACGAAAATTAACGAAATTGTAGCCGCTATCTGTATGTTTCCGGGTACGAAAAATTGTACGATATCTTAAAGCCTGATTATGGCAACTTAACTTAACGGAACGTAAAACTTAGAGAATCAAAATGAAACAGATTTCGACGTCGCCTTAAGTTACGTTAAATTTCGGCTGTTCAATTATAAGCAACACCCATTTAACAGAATTTTTAAGAGAGAGCCGTAAGTTATGTACGTCAAGTTGGCATAATCAGACCATTACTGTAGTCAGAAGGTAGGTTTCAGAGTGGAAGCGAATCCGAAGATGAAGACGAAAAGCAGTGCAGTAGTACACATATGAAAGTGATCACAGTGCAAGCGAATACGAGGACATTGCACAAGCGGTCAGCTTGAATCTGTGCGGTACTGTTTTTAAAGACGAATCGCTTGCTTTGATGAGTTGTTTACGTTTTATTTAATTCTTTGTAATTGGGAAGAGGCGTTTTTCATAAATGGCTAAATTTGTTACAAAATCTAATCAAACGTATTAATTGGCATTCTTATATAAGTTGCGTTCGCGTAGCTGTTAATTGTTCATGTTTAACCAAAACTTACAAGTTTTTGCGTTCGCGTACGCAAAAAACTTGCAAAGTAGGGGAAATTGAGAGAGCAAAGTGACATTTCATTTTGAGGGGAAGCTGCTGGTTTCTGCTGGAAAAATTTTTGCCAACAGCAATTTGCCAACAAAAAAACAGCTGATCAAAAACAGCTGGTTGGCATTTACGCAAATCACAAAATTGAATTTGATGGTTTGGAAGTTAAAAATTACAAAATGCGACTAATTAAACTTGTAAGAAATAAGTAGTTATTTTTTTTAATCAATAAACTGTGTCAGTATAACACTTTGTGATGACTTTTCGTACGTTTTAAATTTTACACTTAGGGCCGGTTACTCAATATCTGGTTAACACTAATCTGCGGTTAAACATCGTTATCGACGTCTTCGACTCCATGCATACAACATGGAGTCGGTAACGTCGATAACGATATTTAACCGGAGATTCGTGTTAACCAGACATTGAGTACCCGGCCATTAGTCTGTTCCTTTGAACTTCGGACTAAAACCTGTGGAACTGTCAAACTAAAATTTTACTCTCTCAAATGAGAGTAAAAGGAGAACAGATGCAGAAGTGCATAGGAACGCAAAAAGCACTATTTCCTGTAAAAATGTCAGTCGGTTTGTTTACATGTCATTTGTACAACACTTATTTGGCTGAAATATCACTAACTAATTATTAAAATGTATACATGTTCAAATATTTCTTTTACATCCATTTTTGTACAAATATAAGGTTCTTTGCTTACACCGCTTTCTGTTTTTGTTTGCACATGCAAATCAGCTGATCGTTTGACACTTTCATGGACTTACAGGAAAAAACCCGGACTAAATCCTGTAACTTCTGACTAGGAACAGTTGCTCAGTTACTCTCTCAAAAGTGTTCCCACTTACAGGTTTTAAGTCAATAGGAACGACTTCCTGTAAGTTCTGACTAAATCCTGTAAACCGGACTGATATTGGAACAGACTAACTTTTGAATGTAAACAAAAATTATATCAGCTGTTCGTCTAACTTGCAAGTGTCTGCAAATTTTCTGTTCGCGTACTAATTTGGATATTTTTCTCTTGTGAGAGAACAGATTACATTTCGCCGGAATTTGGCAGTTGGTTGGTTTTAACTGGAGATTTTAAACGAACGCACCTATATACGAAAAAGGTCTGTCCGTCTTGCCGTTACTCATAATACAAGTAGCGAAACACTCCAAAAGTTGTTCACGCGAATACGACGCAACGACGCACAGTAGGACGTCCCCATATAATCTACGGCCAAAAGTAGTAACCGTACTAGAACTTCGCGGAAATTTCATATATGCGCTATTTGGCACTTAAGAATGAAGAAATTTCGCTACCACGCCCACAGCTCTTATGGGCGGAAATAGTAAATGTTATCCGATTTTGATGAAATTCAGGGCACATGCTGGTATTAACGAAAAAAGCATAAATCTGAAAGATCGTCAAAATCAGTTTACATTATCGTCCAGTAATTCTGGGCGCAAATTATAAAAACAAAACATCTTTTTTGATAAAATTCGGTATGCCTTGCTCGTTTAAGTCAAAATTTTCCAACTTGAAAGATAGTACAAAATTTGTTATTACGGCGCCCACTTCCTACATAACTTTCTTGGCTCCAAGTACTAAATTGTATAAATTTTGGAGAAAGTGAACAGGCACATTTATTTTATTTCTAAAGAAGATCCTACTTATTTCTTCATTTAAAAAATGACAACGAAACAACTCTTGCCATCGAAAACGGATCTCGTCCAGAGAAGCGTCCATTTTTGGCTGAATGTTGAATGTGATTAATAGATTGGCCAGTCATTAATATCTACACCTTCTTCAATTTCCATTTTATATTGCATATTATTTATTTTATGTACATATCAGAGTCTTTCCCTTTAGCTCTACAATAGAAAATCAATAAATTATACAGGAGGTGGGTCTATAAAAGGAAGAATAGAAACTGAACTCGCAGTTCCTCGCAGCTGGAACTATTTGAGATATGACACGCATATTTAATATTTACTTGTCCTAAGTATAATTTAGCTCGCCTCCTAGGTCCTTTTTAAATATCCGTTTTTAAATTAAGCACTCGACAAATTTTATACTCACAAAATTATGTAGAGTTTCAAGGTAAACTGTTTTATACATTTAAAAAGATTTATCAAAATTTAAAGTAATGCTTTACCACAGATATATTCGAAAACTGCTCATCAATCAGATTGGCTTTTTTTATATACATATCTGCACAAAGTGGAAAAATTCATTCCAACTAGGTACTTGCGACAAAATCAAAATCTTCTTCTTACAAATTTATTTTTTTCGCATTGTTCCTACTTTAAGCTCGTGTCATAATTGCAAATATATATTTTTAACAAAAATTCTTTTTGGTTTGGGTTATGTGGATATTTTGCTATTTATCTGCATAATTACTTTTTCAGAATTCGCTAATCCGTTTTTACTACTTTTGCCCGCTGTAGTCCCATTGTGCGACGCCCGCCGGGCAGACGCTGCCCAGGTCTGCCTTATAGTAACATCACAAATTTCTAAGATACTTTCTTGAGATTTTTACCCCGTAAAATTTGTTAAATTTGAGTAAAATAAAGTGCAATTTTGAAGTTGCTAAAGCTTACCATTAATTTTTGGCTTTTTTTTGTTGACATTGCTACGAATTTTTCGACAATTTTTTTTTGAAAGAGGAGCAAATCAGCATCATGATTCAATAATGTCCCTCTTGACAAAATTGGCTCCCTTAGCAAGGCACTGTGGGTGGGTTCGTTTGTGTGGGCAAAGCTTTTGTAAGGTAGTTAAGGGAGTGTCAAAACTCTAATTCAGCGATGGACAGAGAGAGTTTTTACTCTGCATGCGCCTATACAAAATGTATAGAATGCTTAAAAGAAATTTGCCCGCGGGCAAGGCGGTGGCCATCACCGCTCTAATGTCACTCTTAAGCAAACCTTAAATTATTGAATCGTGAATGAGCAGCACTTTCCACTCGCACTTTATTATGCTCAATTTTAATGAGTTACAAAAATGCAAACACAATTTTTTTCTAAAGATTCTAATAAAAAAGTTTTAAATTTTGGTGAAACATTGCAGAACTAATTTTTTGTAGTTTTTTTCATTAAAAGAAATACAGAACATTTGGCGTTCCGTAGAAAATAAATAAATTCCCAAGAAAATACGGGACGGATGGTCACCGTATCTATAACAACCAGCTGGTATTAGGAGGTGCAAAACTTTAGGCGCTAAATATTTCTTTTGGCTGTTAAAATTTGTTTTAAAACTGTCCATTCGCCAAAGTTTGAAGGCATTTGTATATAAAAATAAAATAAATAAATAAATTTAAATATGTATGTAGGCGTGTATTCTTTAAATACATTTACGCATAATTATCAAAGAAAATAAGCTAGCGTTTCCGGTTTTATTTTAAGTTTTATTTTTAATGTTTTTTTTTATAAACTTAAGACTTAAAATTATAAATATTTGTGTTTT
>NW_023466431.1:0-7519 GCF_013731165.1 Rhagoletis pomonella
CTACTACTTAGCCCTATTTTAATAGGTTAGTCCATGAGTCCTTATTACAAAAGCAGTTTATAATAGAATCCACGAAAGCCGTATTTTATTAAAGAGATCATAAGTCATTGAAAAATGAGGTTGTCTATATCAACTCCTAAGCTGAATAAATTTTCTCTACCAGAAGATATCTACCCGGTCTAACTACCTAAAATGTACCTTAAAATTTATTAAATTATGATCATAAGATAACTTCGTATGCAGAGTATCTTGTAGTTATGGTTTAGAGTAAGTTACATCTGCCTCTCTCACTCACTTGTTACCTGGTTAAAAATATCGGCTTAGGGATAAACACAGCTAAGAGGGAGTTAGTTTTCTACACTAAGTATTTTACTGACACTCGTTGGTATCAGTCTAGTTTTAAAAATGAAGTTCAAGTGCTTAGGAGCATTTCCCGAAGACGCAGTAAGACTTGAAGAAGCCAGCTAGTGAACTGGCGAAGCCACAGTCCATTCGGCTATCCTTGTCTCGTCGGCAACTATTTTGATTATCATCAGTTTACTGACTATTCTATAGTTATATCATCTTTTAAATTCACTAAGAAATACTGTGCTTGCCAATACAACTGGTTCAGACGGCTCGGAAAGGAATATTTTTCTCACCCGTACTTTGGCCAAAGACATCTTTTTGACTACCCGACCATTGTAGTGAGTATCAAGAGGAATTACTGGCCATCCATGAGGTAGCATGGAGACTTATTTAAAGGCCTACAGACCCATAATATTTAAAAAGAGAATATGAAAAATGATTATTTTTATGTTTTTTTTTTCTTCAAACAAACCAGTGCACATTAATCATTTAGATTTTACTATAATTATCGCGAAGTAGAATTCTAATTACCGTCCACAAAATTTTTATTTTTACTTGCCATATTTCATAAAAAAAAAACTATTTTTTCTATATCACTGATTTTTATTCCACATAATTTAAAGCTTTTTAACTATACATGCATGTTTTTAATCCACTAATAAGCATCGAAAATATGTAGTTGTGGTTTTTTCGAATTAAGTATTTGCTTATAAATAGCAAATGATTGCTTTTTGCTTTTATTAGCTTTGGTTTGCATGCGGTATCTGCTGTTAGGCAGCTTAAAGCCTCTTTGTCTTTATTTATTTATTCACGCGAATTATTAGCATTAAATTGACATAAATATATTTTCCACGTGGATAACTCTTTAAGTTATGTATTTGTATATCTGCTAAACATTTTTTATAATAAGAGTATTTCTTGTTTATTTCTAAATATATTCCCAGGTTGTTCTGAGGTTTAGTTCTGGTGCATCGAACTAAAATTGGTGCTCTCATTTTGTGTTGTTTTTATGTAAATAAGTATAAGGATCTTCGGAACTTTGTTTTACATAATAGGAATGTGGTTCATTTGTAAAAACTCTAAGAATTATATACGTAAATAATTTCAACCGCTTGTGACCTTAACTTAATCTATAGCCGCTATATTTGCGTAAGTGACGGATGAAAGGACATTGGCTCAGTTATAAGAGGTATCAGTCAAGGGCGTAGTCAGAAAGTAGCAAGAGCAAAAACACTCAGGCCGCAAACGGTAAGCTACGTCGGGCTAAAAAGAATGCGGGGACAATCGATTGAAAAGCAGACTTTTTAAACGCTGCGGCACTCAGGACGTTTGTTAGTTATCTAGGAGCATCTTTATGTACAATCTTTATATATAAAACGCGAAGGGATTTTTTTGTGCAGCATAAAAGATCTGTACCGTTCGCCCGATTCTCAAAAATGAGATGTCAAATTAAAGCGCTTGGTCTGAAGATGTGCAATAAGGTTTTACTTTTTCGAAAAGCGTTGCCACCTGATAAAAAATTGCATTCAAATAATTTAATAATCAATGCCATCAGATCCACAACGTTCGTTCGATTTTCAAAAGTGAGGTGTTAAATCAAAGGGCTCTGGCTTTAGGTGTGCAATAAGGCTTAACTTTTGCGAAAAGAGTTGCCACCTTTTAAAAAATTAAGTTCAAAATAATACGCGAAGGCATTTTTTGTTCCGCATAAAAGATCTGCACCGTTCGTTCGATTTTCAAAAATGGGGTATCAAATTAAAGCGCTTGGCCTGTAGATGTGCAAACTGGTTTTAATTTTTCGAAAGGAGTTGCCACCTGTAGAACAATTGAGTATAAACTATATAATAAGCAATGCCGTCATAACAGCACCGTTCGTTTGATTTTCCAAAATAAGGTGTCAAATTAAAACTCTTGGACTGCAAATATGCAATAAGGTTTACCTTCTAAAAAATTTCATTCAAATTATCTAAAAAAAATCAATTATTACAAAATTGGTATCAGTGGAAAGGGTTTTAAAAATATTTGTTTGTTAACTTAACTTCAGGAGGGTTGCCACCTGCTTAAAAAATTAAATCAATTTGAATTAAGAAAATTAATTAGGAGAAATAGGTTTCAACATATGGGCTTATAACGAAAGGGGCTTCAGAAGGTGACCGTATGAAAATATTTTGAAGGGGGTTGCCACCTTCTTGCAATGTCGAATTTAATTAACTTATCCAAAAGTTATATGAAATGTCAAAATAATGATGTGAAACGAAAGAATATTAAGAAGACTTTAGTTTGAACACACAAACAATTTTTGAGGTGTTGCAAGAGGGTTGCCACCTGTTTAAAAATTAAATTCAAATTATTAAATAAGTTAAATGGATTATTAAAATATGGGTATCGATCGAAGGGGGGTTGAAAAATCTTTAGTTCTTAACTATATTTAGCGGAGTTGCCACATGTTTAATTAATATAATTCAACTTAATTCATGAGTTGATTAAAATATGTATCGCAATGTTAGACGAAGAATATTTAAGAATATCTTAGCGCGAAACTACTTTTCCAAAGGGCTGACACCTATTTAAAAAGTCGAATTTAACTATATATAATATGCGAAAGGACTTATTGTTCAGGTCATCAGATCTGAACCATTCGTTTGATTTTAAAAAATGAGGTATCAAATTGAAGGGCCTGATATGTAGACGTGCAGTAGGCTTTTACTTTTCCGGAAAGAATGGCCACCTTTTAAAAAATCAAGTTGGGATTATTTATAAATCAATACCATCATGTCCCCATCCTTCGCTCTATTTTCAAAAATGAGGTATCAAATTAAAAGGCTTGCTTGCAGATGTGCAATGAGGTTTTACTTTTTGAAAAGAGTTGCCATAGGTATCAGTCGAAATGGTTATTAAAAGCTTTGCTTCTTAACTGTGAGAGTGTTGCCCCTGTTTAAAAAATCAAATTAAATTTCACACAGGGAAATTACATAGGTAATTTACAAAATGTTCCCCCACAGGGGCCCAAACTAAAGGAGTTTAAAAAGGTAGTAATTTGAAAATGTTTTGAAAGGGGTTGCCACCTGCTTTAAAAGCCGAATTTAGTTATATGCAGTATTAAAATATTGGTGTTAAAAGATAGAGTGCTAAGAAATCTTCAGTTTAAACATCAAAATTTGGTTTGATGGTTTGAAGAGAGTTGCCAGCTGTTTAAGCAAGTTTAATAAATTAAGTTAATAAAATAATAAAAAAAAATAAAAGTTAAGTTAAATAAATTACTAAAAGAGGTGATTTAATCGTTCACGGGTTTGAGAAGGATTTATATCTGAACTGTTTAGGAGAGTTGCCAGGTGATAAAAAAATTGAATTCAATTTAATTCTTCAGGTAATTGAATTATGTATCAAAGTATCAGACGAAAGAGCTTTAAAAAATTTCAGTTTGAAAATGCTTCGCAGAAGGTTGCCACCTGTTTGAAAAGCCTAATTTATTTAGCTTTTACAAAATTTTAATGAAATATTAAAATATGAGTGGCAAAAGAAAGAGTTTTAATAAAACTTTTGTTTGAAAATATTTTTTGTTAGGGTTGCCAACTATTCGATTTTTATTTTGAGCGATAAAGTTCGGTAATTGTGTTATCAGCTGTCTCGATGAAGTCAATTGGCCCATTGGCCCCCTCGGAGCCGTGATTTCACTCCCTTATACTTTTTTGTGCCATGCCGTGAAGGACCGATATAATGCGAACAATCTATTAACGATTGTGGCCTTTAAGGCGTATGTCGGGCATTTCTTACGATAGAGCCAGAAACCATCAACAAGGTCTTGGAGAACTCGGTTAACAGGATGCGCTACTGCGAAGACAGTCACATAATAAAATGGGGTTCATAACTAATGGGAATAAATGTTCTTTCGAATAAATCCATAATATACCGAAAAAATTAGTTTGAGTTAATTTTTATAAGTATGCAAATAATTTTTTTTTATGGTCATCAGATCTTTAATGTGAAGGTCATCAGATCAGCACTGTCATTCTAAATGTGCATTAAGGTTTTATTTTTTGAAGTTACGACCTTTTTTAGCGGTGCACGGTGGTTTGAATTTTGAGGAAATGAGAAACCGACGCCATTTGAGACCTCTCTTCGTTCAAAAAGGGATGGACGAATTTGCTTGAAACATTTGCCATATACATATATTAAGGTTTGTGAATAGTGTTGCCATCTGTTTAAAATATTAAACTCAATTTTGGCGTCTTAACGCCATGCGGGTTCACTAGTATTTAATAATATGTAATTTTTTCTAATATGTGGAGCCTGTAAGAACATCCCGTTGATAGACTTGATAAACAAATAAATAATTATAAATACTATATCACATTTAAACATGTTCAGTTAAATACTGTCATTTTCTTTCAATATGAGAAGATCTTGAAATTATTGACATTATTGAAAATACTAATCAGTTTTGAGTTCGTTGGACATCTGCTTATTTCTTAAATAGAACCGATAAGCTAAACTCGAGCAAAGTGAAGATGTAAAATTTTATTTTTTTGGTAAATAAAACTTATATGAATGGTTTTTACACATATATATATTTATGTACATATCAGGGGCTTACATTAAATTTTCAGAAAAACTTGCTTTTGATGATGAAACCCACCTGGGACTTAACTGTCATTACTGATGTTAATTCTAACTTTGAAATGCAATAGTAAATTCTACCAACAAGCTATTTAACGGGTGATTTTTTTGAGGTTAGGATTTTCATGCATTAGTATTTGACAGATCACGTGGGATTTCAGACATGGTGTCAAAGAGAAAGATGCTCAGTATGCTTTGACATTTCATCATGAATAGACTTACTAACGAGCAACGCTTGCAAATCATTGAATTTTATTACCAAAATCAGTGTTCGGTTCGAAATGTGTTTCGCGCTTTACGTCCGATTTATGGTCTACATAATCGACCAAGTGAGCAAACAATTAATGCGATTGTGACCAAGTTTCGCACTCAGTTTACTTTATTGGACATTAAACCAACCACACGAATGCGTACAGTGCGTACAGAAGAGAATATTGCGTCTGTTTCTGAGAGTGTTGCTGAAGACCGTGAAATGTCGATTCGTCGCCGTTCGCAGCAATTGGGTTTGTGTTATTCGACCACATGGAAGATTTTACGCAAAGATCTTGGTGTAAAACCGTATAAAATACAGCTCGTGCAAGAACTGAAGCCGAACGATCTGCCACAACGTCGAATTTTCAGTGAATGGGCCCTAGAAAAGTTGGCAGAAAATCCGCTTTTTTATCGACAAATTTTGTTCAGCGATGAGGCTCATTTCTGGTTGAATGGCTTCGTAAATAAGCAAAATTGCCGCATTTGGAGTGAAGAGCAACCAGAAGCCGTTCAAGAACTGCCCATGCATCCCGAAAAATGCACTGTTTGGTGTGGTTTGTACGCTGGTGGAATCATTGGACCGTATTTTTTCAAAGATGCTGTTGGACGCAACGTTACGGTGAATGGCGATCGCTATCGTTCGATGCTAACAAACTTTTTGTTGCCAAAAATGGAAGAACTGAACTTGGTTGACATGTGGTTTCAACAAGATGGCGCTACATGCCGCACAGCTCGCGATTCTATGGCCATTTTGAGGGAAAACTTCGGAGAACAATTCATCTCAAGAAATGGACCGGTAAGTTGGCCACCAAGATCATGCGATTTGACGCCTTTAGACTATTTTTTGTGGGGCTACGTCAAGTCTAAAGTCTACAGAAATAAGCCAGCAACTACTCCAGCTTTGGAAGACAACATTTCCGAAGAAATTCGGGCTATTCCGGCCGAAATGCTCGAAAAAGTTGCCCAAAATTGGACTTTCCGAATGGACCACCTAAGACGCAGCCGCGGTCAACATTTAAATGAAATTATCTTCAAAAAGTAAATGTCATGGACCAATCTAACGTTTCAAATAAAGAACCGATGAGATTTTGCAAATTTTATGCGTTTTTTTTTTAAAAAAAAGTTATCAAGCTCTTAAAAAATCACCCGTTATAAGGTTAGCATTAAGAGCATCGATGACACTTAATGGATTTTTACATATATCAGAAGTTGAATCTTGTTAAAATTCCAGATAAAGGGTATTGAATATAAGCCCTCGATATGTACTTTTTGATACCTACACACATATTTACATATATATATTGTACAGAAAACAGGGACGGTAATCGTTATGAGTAAAATAATTTAAATCAGCATTTAATCATTATTTTATGATTTATATTTTATCGCTCAAAAATAAAAATTATTATTGATTTTTATTTTTTCGCTCAATGGAAATGATTATTATTTGATTTTTATTTTTTCGATCACAAATAATGATTATTTTATGATTTTCATTTTTTCGCTCTGAGATAATAATTATTATTGAGTTTTATTTTTCCACTTTAAAATAATGATTAATTAAAAAATTAAAAAAACTATACAAACGCAACTTACTGAAATTTTGACCTGAAAATTTTGGGACATATTTTCTCCTCTGAAAAGGATAAAACGGAAATCAAGCTGGTATAGCTTTTGAGTTTTTTGAATGATCATTATTCTCAAGTGAAACAAATGAAACTCAACAATAATAATTATTATTCCTGAGCGAAAAAATAAAAATCACAAAATAATAATTATTTGTGATCGAAAAAGTAAAAACTACTAGACAATTTAATTTTATTACAGCTCTTGCATTGACGTACATAGCCATAGGCATTGCTCACATTTCTACTTAATTAAAATCCAAACTCAATAAAAATTAATAATTTCAATGACCAAAAAAAAAAACTTCGGTTACACAATGCAAATCTTTATTACTGGTCTTCTCATATACAAAAAATAAAACAAAATAAAAATGCAATCACGACTAAGAATGCATCTGACCATCAATTTTGTGAAGTTCATTAAAATACTATTAAAAAATTTATGTACATAAATATATACAGCAAAAAACAGTTCTAATTAAGTAATACATATTACAGTTTGCATGCCATTTCATGCTAAGCAATTAAGAAATCAAATTGTAAGAGTAAAAGAACAAGAAAAAACTGTTAAGAGGGCTCGGGTGTTCATTTGTGCATTTGTGTATGTGGGCAGTTTTTTTTTTTCAAAATAAAATTGTATGCTCTGTGCAATTAACCTAATTGAAAAAGTAATTGAA
>NW_023466432.1:0-7518 GCF_013731165.1 Rhagoletis pomonella
GAATTGGCAGCACTTAACGCGCAAAGCACTCTAAACAAAGCTGGAGTATCGCCATACATTTTTTTCTACCCGAAAAAAACGAAAAAGTTTATTCGATTGCGAGCGGCGCGCGGTGCGTTAAAAAAAAAAAAAAATTAAATTAAATTAAATAAATCATTCCACAACAATAAACAGTGAAAGGTAAATAAAAAAACCGAAAACTGAAAACATTTAATAAACATTAATTGCAAAATCAAAAATTGAACATTGAAAAACACATAAACAGAGAAAACAGTGAAACAAGTAGTGGCGAACAAAAACAAAGTGCTAAGAAGAACATAAATTCGCAAACAAAAAGAAAAAAATTGTTATAGTGGTGCAAAATAACAGCAACCATCTTCCACCGCATCAGCTACCATCGTCCAGCGCAGCAGCCAGCCACCGAAGCACCTGTTGAGACAGCTGTAGCGGAGCACCACCAGCAACCGAAACAACAACAACAACAGGCAGACGGAAACTTGGGCGCAGTAGCGACGGAAGGTACCGCATAGCAGCAGGCCAGTCACCGGTACAGTAGACCACCACACGAAAAAAAAAGAGTTTGTACATAGGAATGCCAAAGTGAGTTACTCAAACATACATACTTACATATCCGCATATTTTTGCAAGGTTTAGCGGATTTTCGTAAAAAATACGGTGAAATGAATTACCCCTTTTTCATTTACCGTAGACAAATACCGTGCACTCTTTAAACACAGTATATTATAAATATATTGTATATCTACATATATATGTAGACATATATTCAAATACATATATCCCGTTTTCTCCAACTCGAAGAAAAAATCCGCTAAACTTAAGGCACAGTAATATACAACATATATACTCCATCACATATTCAAATAATTTACCCCCAACTCACAATACATGCATGATTATTAAATTCAGTGAACGAAACTATTGTTCAAGTGAACGTCCCAAATTTCCGCCTGGGTACATGTACCAAAGAAAAAATTCCCGTTTCGCAACGCCAACTCAGTTTTGAATAATATTTCGTCAGTCAGGGCATTTACCTATATACATATGTACTAATACTGCGCTGTATACATAAATACATACATTAATACATACGTATGCACTCGCGCCAAACTACAACGGTTCTCATAGAGCGAATCTATGTTGATGCATCCAAACATATGTATGTACATACCTAATAATAATCAGTAGAGAAACCCCAAACACATATTCCCTTGCTCTTTGGTTTTAGCATTCTAGATTCTGACACTGACACTGACACTGTATTTGCGTTGGTGCAGTAAAATTCCGATTCCCAAAAACTTAGCAAATAAAATCAAGTTAAAGTGTTTTAAATCAAAATAAAATTTATTAAGCATATCCCAAGTACAAAATTTGAGTTAATCCTCTTAAATAACCTCCATCTCCCAATAAATTTTACGAAAAGCCACAATAAATATAAACTTGAGGAAAAAAAATCTCAAAAACTCAATCTCACTCAATCGATTTATAGCAGCAAAGCTACCTCAATTTCTCCTATAAACTTCCTTCCCCAAAAAATTAAATAATGGCGGAAGAAAAACAGGAAAAACTCACATCCCTCCAGGCACCTCCTCAGGGAGTAAAGACACGGTCAAAATCTCAAACGGACGATGAGGAATTGACCCAAACTCAAAAAAAATTCCTCTTCGAAATCTCAAAGCTGGAAAAATATTGTGCGAAATGGTGGAAGATAAACGAAACGGATCACTCGGAAGCCGGTCTCAAGCTTTATGTGGAGGAACTCACCAAACACCTAGCATGGGTTGAACAGGCATACGAGCTTGTACACATGTGTTGCAGTGATGAAAAGTATAGGAAAGCATACGAAACGAAATATGACGCAGCCATCGATATGTGCCACAATACTAGGACCCGAATAAACCAACTGCTCCCCAGACTTCAACAAAACGCGATTGGCGCAAGCGCAACCACCATTTCAGCAGCCCCAGCCCCACCCCTAACTCAAAACTACTTAAAAGTACCTGCTTGTGACACTGATTTCTTTTATGGCGGCTACGAAGATTGGCCGTCCTTCAGGGACATGTTCACAGCAGTGTACAAACAACACCCCCCAACTCTCTCAAGCCCAAAAACTGTACTACTTAAAGCTAAAAACCCGAGGTAAAGCAGCACTTTTAATAAAAAACTATGAGATGAATGACCAAAACTTTGAGCTCGCATGGGATGCATTAAAATCCCGTTATGAAAATCGCAGACTCCTTGTCGACAACCAACTCAAAACCCTCTTTAATATTCAGCCCATTCAAAGCGAAAATGGGGAAAAAATTCAGGCAATTCAGACAACAATAAACAATTGCCTCTCGACTTTGAAATCAAATGGCGTACCCACAGAAAACTGGGACCCCATATTAATACATCTCTGCTCCTCAAAACTCCCAGATGAAACCCTAGCGTTATGGGAACAGTCACTCGACTCTAGAAAAGAGTTACCCCTCTGGTCAGAAATGAATAAATTTCTGACAACCCGTTATGAAATCGTAGAGAGACTTAGTACGTACAGGCCAAATAAACCCAAGGCCTCAACACCAAATTATACCCCAGGCTCATCAACCCCTAATCATACTCATTCCTTCGGCTATAAAAACAGAACTCACTCATTTAACACTGAGTTAAAAAAACAGGTATCTTGCAAATTATGCAACTCAAATCACTCTCTGATGACCTGTGTCAAATTCAAGGAGCTCTCAGTTCTAGAACGCAATAAGTTCATAAGAGACAACAACTATTGTAAAAACTGTTTGGCCTGTTCTCACTCAGAAACTGAGTGCCACAGCAAGTTTACCTGCGTTTATTGCCAAAAACGGCATCACTCTCTTCTCCATTACCCCGCTAGATCACCAACAGCAAATACAGGCACCAGGTCTAAAACAAATCAGGCACGAGTCCCATCTCCAGGGAATAGCACCCCAAACGAAGCATCAACCTCAAAGGCAGCTCAACAAACTCTCTCACATTTTGCGAGTAGTAGAGAAAAAACCCTACTTCCTACCGCAAAAATCTCAATCCTGCATAATGGAGAAATTTTCAAAATTCGAGCTCTTGTAGATCAAGGATCTCAGAAAACATTCATAGCGTCTCGCATACAAAAACTGCTTGGCCTGCCGACAAAAGCGACTAGTTATGAAATTATGGGAATGGGTGGCCGCGTACTGCAAAATGCGAACAGAATCTGCCCGATTACCATTTGTTCTGCTGATTCAACTATGAAAATAACGACAAACGCGATAATACTCCCGCAACTTACTCATTTCTTGCCATCGTTCAAAGTTACATATATTGAACTGCAAGAATACTCATCCCTCCCCCTAGCAGACCCCCACTGTTTTACTCCAGCTCGAATAGACATGGTATTAGGAAGCGATGTCATTCCCCAAGTGTTACTCCCAGGCCTAAAAACCAATGTCGGTGGAAGTTTGATAGCCCAAAACTCAATATTTGGGTGGATTTTGAGCGGCCCACTGACGGAGCAAGTATCATCATTCTCAACCCAGGTAGTTGAAAGCACAACAAACTCTCTCAATGATCTGCTCAAGAAGTTCTGGGATCAGGAGGAAGTACCAGCAACCCCATCCCTCACTGACGATGATGTATTTTGTGAAGATCTCTATCAAAAGTCCACAACTCGCAGAGATGACGGTCGTTACGTGGTAAAACTTCCGTTTAAAACTACTTTCCCGGACACGATTGCACTCGGACACTCCAAGCCTGCAGCACAACAACAATATCTCAGTATCGATCGATCGCATGAAAGGAAGCCGGAACTGCAACAAACATACTCGAAGGTCCTTGAAGAATACCTCACATTAGGCCACATGGAACCCACATCGTCCCGAGAAATAATACGTGAAGGCAAATATTTTTCATTCTACCTACCCCACCACGCAGTAATAAAGCCACATAGTAAAACTACCAAGGTGCGAGTAGTTTTCAACGCGTCGAAACTTTCGCATTCAGGTACCTCTCTTAATGACATCCTCCACACAGGTCCAATACTCCAAAATGATCTTATGCTCGTTCTACTCAAATGGCGTTTGTACAAATACGTTTTCAATGGCGACATTGAGAAAATGTACCGCCAGATATACATTCACCCAGAGGATCAAGAATTCCAAAGGATACTTTTCCGCAGAACCCCTCAAAGTTCGGTACAAGATTTTAAATTAAAAACTGTTACCTTTGGTGTCAATTGCGCGCCATACCTCGCGATAAGAACGCTTCACCAACTAGCTAAAGACTCAAGCATCAAATACCCAAAAGCCACAGAAATACTGTTAAATGAAATATACGTTGACGATATACTCTCTGGGGGTCACGACCTCGACTCAGCACTTACGTCAATGACCCAGGTAACTGATGCGTTAAAATCAGCAGGGTTTCCATTAAAAAAAATGACTGCGAACCACAAATATCTACTCAAAAATATACCTAAACCAGACCTCTTAGAAACAAACTTTCTTGAATTCCATGATTCCAGTTCAACAAAAACTCTCGGCGTAACATGGAATGCACTCAACGATGAATTCTCATACTCTATTGACCCCCTGCCAGACTCCACAGCAGCCACTAAAAGACAGATTTTGTCCTCCGTGGCGAAACTTTTCGACCCGGCAGGGTGGCTATCGCCAATGATGATCCAGGCGAAAATCTTACTCCAACAACTCTGGATGGAAGGTACTGATTGGGACGAGAACGTCAAACCCGGAGCGCTTCGCAAGTGGACTTCATTTCGAGAAAACCTCATAGCCATCAGCGAAATACGGATACCGCGATGGGTTCAGTTTTCCCCTAATAAAACCATTCAGCTCCATGGATTCTCAGACGCATCCGAAAAAGCATTCTGCGCATGCGTTTATCTCCGAGTGGAACACTGTGAAAACTCGGCATCATCTCATTTGCTCGTAGCAAAAAGTAAAGTCGCACCCCTCCAAACAGTGAGTCTGCCTCGCTTGGAACTGTGTGGAGCGGTCCTTCTCTCCAAACTTGTGAAGCATATTCGATCCCAACTTAATCTGCCGACCCATGAGCTCATACTCTGGTCAGACTCCTCTATCGTGCTGGCCTGGCTAGAAAAACCACCATGGACATGGAAGACATATGTGGCGAACCGAACTTCCCTCATCTTGCAGAATGTCAATAACGCCACATGGAGACACGTATCGAGCTTAGACAATCCCGCAGATTTAGGCACTCGAGGATGCAAGCCACAAGATCTAGCGTCATGTTCCCTATGGTGGAATGGCCCTCAGTGGCTCACCAAACCCTCAGCGAGCTGGCCAAAGAATGCGCCTCAAACGCTCTTTCCCCCTGAACAAAAATCTGTGGAATCTTATCACACAATAGAGAACGAAGACCCTCTCACTCGATTCTCGTCATTTCCTCGCGCCCTTAGGGTAATCGCTTACGTGTATCGGTTCATCCGCAGCGCACGAAAGGAACCAATACCCACGACGCACACACTCACCCAGGACGAAATCAGTTACGTCAAAACCCGGCTCATCATATGCGCCCAACACAATCATTACGCAGAGGCGGTCGCACAACTGGAAGCCGCGAAACCGGTAAATAAAAAAAAGCTCGCTGCTATCGTTGAACCCCATGCTAGATAAAAGTGGCGTAATGCGTGTAAACGGCCGCCTTAAGCACGCCGTTCTCACCTACAATGAACGACACCCCATCATAATACCCGAAAACTCCAAGTTCTTTTCTCTCTTCATAGATTTTCTCCACACAACTCTACTCCACGCGGGAAAACAGCTCATGGTCCGGATGGTACAACAAGAGTATTACGTCCCAAGACTTAAGCAGAAAGTTAAAAAATGCATTTTCCACTGCAAGGTGTGCACCATACACAAGCGAGAAATGCGATCGCAGATAATGGCGGCCTTGCCTCCAGCACGAGCAACCTACTCGCTACCATTTCACACCACGGGAATAGACTTCGCGGGCCCATTCCTGGTGAAAACTTCTTTACTGCGTCGCGCCTCACACACAAAAGCATATGTATGCGTGTTTGTCTGCTTCTCCACCAAAGCCATACATCTAGAACTCTGCTCAGACCTGACAATAGAAGCCTTCAAGGCCTGCTTTGCCAGATTCGTTGGTCGACGTGGTCTCCCCCATAAAATCATGTCGGACAACGGGAAAACTTTCGTAGGCGCTCAAAGGTCAATCCACCGAGAACTTTCCACTTTTCTTAAGGAAGCCGCCTCAGATATCGCTGAAAAATATATCGTTCATGGCCTCTCCTGGCAATTTATACCACCATACGCTCCTCATATGGGAGGCCTGTGGGAAGCAGCGGTTAAAAGTTTTAAGACGCACTTCAACAAAGTCGCGGGGAATCACAAATTCACGTTTGAAGAATTCACCACACTGCTCATACGAATCGAAGCGGTACTCAATTCCAGACCGCTGTCGCCTTTGTCTCAAGATCCTAGCGATTTACAGCCTCTTACTCCCGGTCACTTCTTAAGAGGAGCACCACTTGTCTCTCTGCCAGAACCTAACGCAGAAAACCTGTCTCTTCCAAACAAGTGGCAGAAGCTCAAGGTACTTCACCATCAATTCAGCACCCGATGGAAAACTGAATATTTGCAAGAGCTACACAAACGGCATAAGTGGAAAGGCAAAGAACCCAATATCGCAGTGGAAGACCTCGTCGTCATCAAAGAAGACAACCTCCCACCAAATGATTGGCGCCTCGGACGTATTGTTAAGCTCTATCCCGGTCCCGACCAAAACGTTCGCGTGGCTGACATCCGTACCCAAAAGGGAATTATAACACGCAACATCGCAAAATTATGCTTGTTACCACCTCCACCCAGCACAATGGATGCTTAACGCATCAAACTTTATTCAAAATTCTCTTTTCTTTATACCTCAATATACAGACTCTGTGGTTAACCACAGAACATTTTCACTCCCATTCCCTCCGTATTTACGCAAAAAAAACTAATGTTTGGTTTCAAATTTAATTTCTTCATAGGACAAGTGAAGCATCCATGGAGCTCAGCAAATGTCGCCTTTGTTGCCGCCCCCATTCATTGCGCTACTGTAAAGCTTTTCTCGCCATGACGCCGGCTGAAAGGCATGAGTCAGCCCGAGTACATAAATATTGTGTAAACTGCCTGGCTACCTCCCATGTCACCGGTGCCTGTGACTCTCCAGCCAGCTGTCATCAGTGTGGTAGGGCGCACCACACGCTGCTACATCGAACGCTGGCGAAGTCGTCAACGATCCGACGTAGGGAGAGGACTCGCTATGCTAGCCGTCGGACAATTCGGCGTACTCGAGGTCTGCAAAGTCCCACCGCTGCCCGGAGTCGTAAAATGCGTGAGCTGCTCAATAAAGCGCAAGACATCATCAACCAGCTGAAGGAGCTAGTATCCGCTTCTACGCGGCCGGCCGGGCGTGATGTCGAAGACATGGATGATGATGAATAATTAGCTAACCTTTATCTTA
>NW_023466433.1:0-7518 GCF_013731165.1 Rhagoletis pomonella
TGCATGTTATTTTGGCCACCACTGTTTAACAGTCGCGCGAAAGCTCGCTGCGGAAATCAGCTTAGAATTACCCATACAGGGGGCGCTCAATTATCCAGTGTTGCGTGAGAAAGGCCTTCGAGATTCAGCTGAGCCTTGATTTCCGGCATGGTTGAGAGTTCACTTTTCGCAAACCATCAAAGCTGTAAGACGTGAATATATGCTATCATAAAATCAGTGAGTTATGAATTAATCAGTGCCTTGAAATTATTAAATATTGTGCCATCGATCTGCCCAAAGAATTCTGAGCCAGAAGCAGGCTTTATTTTTAGGTTTTTCTCTCATCTGAGTCGGTTAACATATTTTTATACAAGGTAAGCACGTGTAAATGTGATTTTCAAGGTCTTACCTTTGTATTATCTTTCGACAGACAGCGCCTTGGTGATCTGGGTTGGCCCACGAAACAAGGGGTGCTCATATTTGCTTGGTGCATTCCTGCCAAGAAAAACGTTGTGAGCTCCGGACCCGATCGGCAACTAGGACTTGTCCTAAGGGAGCACCAACTCTAAATTCATTATTAGTTCAACCAGGGCTTTGGTATCAGCGCCTCTATTAGTTAGCAGTACCAGTGAAGAACGTCTTATGGTCACAAGTCGTTGGACTTACGTAAATAAGACAGCTCTGGTCAGTGCAGCTTTATGCATATGCAGTAGACCAGGCGCTCAGTTTCAGACACACGGACAAGGGTGATGAAAAGCAAGAATATTTTTTTTTTGCTTGGACGGAGATACAAACAAAAATTTAACTTTTAAATCATATATATGTACATATATAGTAAACAGCTAATAAGTCTCATTTTTGCTATACCGTTGTGAAGATTGCACCAGTGTTTTTGTTACATGACTTAATCCTCTGCCTAAATGCGCTCCGCAGCTACAGACTTACATACATACATACCTCATCGTCACCAGGCCTGCTGACATCGATGGATCATGCATGTTATTGCTGTAAGTACTATGTGAGAAATAATATATGTACAATATATACCAACAAGAAAAAAAAAACAACTAACAAAAACACAGTGCATTAAAAAAAAAGGAAAACACAAAAACACAAAAACGAGGGAGATAACAAAAACAAAAAAAGAACTATAGGCTCTATCAGCGCGTAGACTATTTATGGTACATACCCCTATACTTATATTATACATATACATATATGTGCATATTATGTACATAGGTGCATAGATATAATCTTGTATATACGTATATGAATTGAATTTAGCTTTGCCTCCATTAATACCTTTTTTTTTTCTTTACTTTAGTATATGCGTATGTATCATAAGACCTCGTAGGCTGCTGAATATTCGAAATTTTGAACATTTTGTTTACCATTATATTGCATTTCATTAAACTTGTACTCTACTAACTTATATAACCTTATATATATTTATTTATTTTCCATTTTTTTTCTTTTTTTTTTGAATTGTTAACCTATATTAAGTTTGAATTTGATTCCTAATTATATTTTGTAAAACCAATTCAACATGAATTGAACTTTGTCTTATTAATGGGCACCTAAGGTAACTCGCACTCAAACCTAATCAAGGGTAGGGTCATATAATATTAAAAGACTCTACAGGTAGAGAGGGTAGAGAGAAAAGAACGCAACCATCCCAGTTCTTTTCAGTCGACATCTCAAGGTTGTTCAGTGGTTTGAAGTCCTTAGTTTTACCTAATCTGTCTACGAATTTTCGTATTGTGTAATGTTTTTTTTTTTATGATTCATGTAGCTCCAAAACCCACCCCAGTACCCTGAGCACGGCCGGAACAGTAGAGTAGACAGAGGGGCTACATGGTCGTCACATTTTTGCACGTTACATAATATAAAAATGGCGCTCAACGTGGGGCCCAAAAAAAAAAGATGCCTATTGAAAATTTTGAGCTTGGCAATTGAATCCCCGCGCTTCCGTATTACCTTCTTCAAATTCCCGTTCTCCTTCAACCATTCTTCATCCAACAATTTTTGCTTTAGCTCTATCTAGCTAGGGTTAGCTGTGATTCTGATTTTAGTCGAAACCAGACCAGCGGATATATAATAAGAAAATACTGAAGTCATAGGACAACAGTAAAGTTTTAATTTTAGATATTGTTACTCTTCGGACTATTAGATCTGATTAAAAGTCGGTTCTCTTCCACGTATAAATATTTAAATAAATATAGCCTTCCAGTCCAAACCGAATCGAGATTGTTCAGGCCGGACAAATGTTTGGCGTGTTCCTCTTCAATTTGGATTGGAAATTCATCATCTCGTATTTGCGTTACATAGATTCTGTGTTTACCTTTGAGATGTCGTACGTATTCAAATAGGTCTGTATGTGTGAGCCCTTATGGTTAAGTCCCATTTAATAATCCTACAAATATTTTAAATCGAATTAGTCAACGTAAAATTCTTCAATAATTAAGAATAACCAAAAACGTTATACCCTATAAAAGCTAAATATGTCCGTCAGACGTAGTACTGAGAACTTGGTCGCCTTTGAAGGTAGTGCTACTGGCGGCGTATTATGCGCCATTTGCAAAGATACCCGAACCGAAACCATTTTCTTCGATACCGGTTGTAAACACAGATTCCACAAAACCTGTTTATCCAAGTGGTTGCGCAGTAATAATTCTTGCCCATCTTGTAAACAGCCTTGTATCCTTGCCGAGGCGTTGGAAACCGCCTCTGGGCCATCCGGAGCGAACTGCAAAGGTGTGGCAGGTAAATCTAGTGCTCCTACAGCCAACACTCAATCTGGAGCCATCCCAAAATCAAAGCAACACAATACAAGATCTACTAATCGAAACACTCCGAATGCGCGTCCTCAAGCCTTTTTACGAAAACGATCTGATACAAGTGGTACCACCCTCGGGAACAATTTCTTGTCTGAAGATCGTATTCAGCAAATCATTGCAAATTCATTAGAGACTCATCGAGTGAATATATTGTCTGCAGTGACTGATCAGATCACGACAGCTCTAAGGAATATGAATTTATCAACATGTCCAAGGGATCCTATAGAGGAGCCTCAACTCGAGTGGGACAATGATAGTCAGATAGGTGAACCCCGTATAAGCGATGTTCATGCAAGTCATAGAAACAGATCGGCTAGTACCCGACCTACCACCATCGATTATTCCACTGACCGACCTGATAGAATTTCCAATCTCATTTCGAGTTGGAAACTAAAATTTTCTGGTGCGGTGAATGATCTTCCAATTGAAGATTTTATCTATCGTGTCAATTGTTTAACTTACCAATATTTTAACTGAAATTTCGTACTTTTATATCAGTTTGCTAATTGCTATTTTCTGGACCAGCTCTGGCATTATATTGGCGTGTTCATAGAACCGTAGGCCATATGGATTGGTTCGGGCTCTGTAACCGGTTGCGTGAAAGATACCAAGATCAGCGAACGGATAGGGACATCAAGAACACTATGAGGCGACGAAAGCAAGGCAATAATGAGAGCTTTGATGAGTTCCTCGACGCCATGTTAGCGATTGCAGATTCCCTGAGAGAGCCCATGTTAGAGACCGATATCATCGTAGAAATTAGACATAACTTGAAGCCGGAATTAAAATATGAACTTTTGCATATTGATACTCCTAATTTGGCAATATTGCGCAAAGAATATCATCGCCATGAAGAGTTCTTTAGGAATATTAAATCGAAACCTTTCAATCGGGCGAATGTTGCTAAGCGCCTCGTAAATTCCATTCTTCACCAAAAAGACTCGGAAAGCCAATCCGAAGAAGAACCTGAAGTAGCAGAGGTAATTTGTGCAATGCGTGTCAAAGATAAGCTTAAGTGTTGGAACTGTGACGAGTTAGGTCATCGATACCACGACTGCCTGAAGCCTCGTCGCGTCTTTTGTTATGGGTGCGGCTTAGTAGACACTTACAAGCCCAGCTGTGTAAACTGTAAATCGCTTTCGGAAAACGCAGCGCCGGATGTCCACCGAGTTCCGAAGGGGGATATCCGACGCTAGCCTTGGATACTAGCAAAATCTTATCTAAACCAACACCAGACCTATCGACTAGTTCAACAGACTTACCACTTTCTTTACCTGAGGTACCAACTGTTTTACCCGAGTGGAGCCCTGCTAGATTTAGACCCTATCACATACGTTTAAAGGAATATAAAGAAAGGCGAGCAGCGATTTTCAATGTTGATGTTGTGGTGGTCCCAAAACGCCGTTCGTCTTTGCGGATGAAAAAGTTTTGGCTAAAGAAACGTAATCTAAATAAATTTATCATTTCTGCAATCATTCACAGTAAGGACGATATCCGCCCGTTTACAAATATTGAAATATTTGGCCATAAGCATTTAGCTCTTCTAGACAGTGGAGCTAACAAGAGCGTAATAGGAGGAGCTCTTGCCGCAGAAATTGTTTCAAAACCTTTAAAATTTAACAAAATAAATGGCATAGTTCATGCTGCTGATGGTCATAAACAGACGGTTGCAGGTACTGTTAGTATACCCCTGACTTACAATTCAATTGAAGCGGAGTTTGAATTTCTGGTAGTACCGTCTATCAAGCAGAGTGTTATTTGCGGAATGGACTTTTGGAGAGCTTTTGGGATCTCCATTAGAACCCCTTTCTCTATTAATGAAGTGGTAGAAGAGACAGCAAGCGTGCCCAGCAAATTACATATGTCGGACGCTCAGAGAGCAAAGCTTCAGTCGGTGATAGAATTTTTCCCTTCATCGGAACGCTATGGTCTGGGAGAGACATCTCTTGTAGAGCATGTGATTGACACAGCTGAGGCTAAGCCTATTAAACAAAGGTTTTATCCCTTGTCACCGGCCAAGGAGAAGTTGCTATGTGAGGAGGTTGATCGTATGTTGCGCTTGGGAGTGATTGAAGAAGCTTCTGCTTCTCCATGGTCTTCTCTAGTGACACTAGTTGTTAAGCCTGGAAAGGTGAGATTATGTTTAGATGCTCGTAAGGTCAATGCGGTGACCGTAAAGGATGCATATCCGATGCCGATCCTTGAGGGTTTGTTAAGTCGTCTTCCTCCCGTGCATTGTATATCAAAGATTGACTTGAAGGATGCCTTTTGGCAAATTCGATTAGAAAAGAACTCGCGTGCGAAGACGGCCTTTACCATCCCTAACAGACCCCTTTACCAGTTTAAACGAATGCCCTTCGGGCTAACCAATGCGCCCAGACTATATGTAGGCTCATGGATCAAGTTATTCCGTACAATTTGAAAACACATGTTCTAGTATACCTTGATGATTTATTGGTAATGTCATCTAACTTTGAAGAGCATCTAGAGCATTTGGCCGTAGTCTCCACACAGTTACGTAAAGCCGGACTTACGATAAATATGAGCAAGAGCCAATTCTGTTTAAATAGAATTGATTATCTTGGCTATATAATTGAAGAAGGTACTCTCCACATGAATCCCGACAAAATTCAGGCGGTTGCCGAATTCCCCGCGCCTAAAACGCGCAAACAGCTTAGAAGATTTTTAGGGATGACTGGCTGGTACCAGCGCTTTATTTCCCAGTATTCAACGGTTATTTTTCCACTTACAGAATTACTGCGAGGCAAGGCATTCGAATGAAATGAACAAGCCCAAGTAGCTTTCGACGAGATAAAACGCCGACTGTGTACGGCCCCATTTCTAATCCACCCGAATTATCAAAAGCCATTTATTTTGCAATGCGACGCCTCATTATATGGGGTAGGGGCTGTTTTAGCTCAAGTTGATGGAACTGGATGCGAACGACCTATCGCCTATATGTCTAAAAAGCTTAGTAAAGCACAACGTAACTATACAGTTACGGAACTTGAGTGTTTGGCCGTTGTCCTTGCTATTAAAAAATTTCGAATGTATATAGAAGGACATCCATTCAAAGTAGTCACTGACCATGCTAGCCTACGCTGGTTAATGAACCAATCGGATTTGAGTGGTAGGTTAGCTAGATGGGCGACTAAACTCCAGGGCTTCACTTTTGAGATTGAGCATCGAAAAGGAAGTGAAAATGTAGTGGCAGATGCCTTATCACGTTCTTTCGAAGAAGTTGACGAAATCGCTGTTATCGATAACGATATATCTCCTGAAATAGACTTAGAGTCGGATGCCTTTCAATCTGCTGAATATAACAAACTGCGAGAGAAATATCAAACCTCGAATCTTCCGGACTTTCAAGTGGTTGATAACTATATATATCGGCGTAGCAGCTTTCCGGTAAACAGCGCTGATCAAGACGACTGCTGGAAGTTGTTTGTTCCTGAGCCTTTGCGTACTCAGGTTATAAGTTCGGCCCATGACCAGCCAACGTCTAGCCATTGTGGTGTTGCCTAATGTCTGGAACGTATTCGGCGAAGATTTTTTTGGCCAAAAATGGTTATTGATGTACGGGAATACATAGCAAAATGCGACATATGTAAAACATCTAAACATCCTACATACCCTCTTAAACCCCCAATGGGCAATCAAATCTCGAGTGAAAGACCCTTTCAGAGATTATACATCGATTTCATCGGTCCCTTCCCTCGTACGAAGAAAGGCAATATCGGTATTTTTATCGTCCTCGACCATTTTTCAAAATTCACTTTTTTGAAGGCAGTAAAGAAGTTCACCTCGCAAGTAGTAATTGATTTTCTTAAAGACGAACTCTTTTCCTGTTTCGGCGTACCGGAAATAATTGTCAGCGATAATCGAACTCAATTTAAAAGCCATGATTTCGCTACCTTTATTTCCAGGTATGGTACCCAGCATGTGTGCACCGGTGCCTATGCCCCGCAGTCGAATGCTGCTGAAAGAGTAAATCGTTCAATAAATGCTGCTTTGAGGGCTTATGTTCATACCGATCAGCGTGCTTGGGATTTGTTTTTACCCAGTATCAACTCGTCGTTAAGAAATTTTATTCATCAATCTATTGGAATGTCGCCATACTTCGTAGTTTTTGGCCAGCATATGATAACACATGGTCGAGACTATAAATTGCTAAGGAATCTCGACTTGCTAAATGACGGCACCGAAAAGTTAATAAAAGCCGATGATTTTATAAAGATCCGCTCTTGCATAGATAAGCAATTAACGAAAGCATATGAGAAAAATCAAAGAACATATAATTTACGTGCTAGGCCCCGAAGTTTTGACGTAGGTCAGGAGGTAATAAAGCGAAATTTTGCTCAAAGTAATTTGGCAGCCAACTTTAATGCAAAATTAGCTCCTGTAGGAACAAAAGCACGCATTAAACAAAAGTTAGGTCAGGCGTTATATTTGCTCGAAGACTTGAACGGAAAAGAGCTAGGCAAATTCCATGCCAAAGACATATGGTAAACAATAGCGAACACGCACCTTTTATGTTTTTTTTTCAGCTTCCATCTTAGCCTAGTAGTCAAAGATAAAACCTGTTTTGTGAGGGTGCGATCTTTCCGAACTGATAATAATTAGTGTACCAAATAGTGGGAAGGCCTTTGTTTAAATACTGAACAGTCAGCACAGTGCATGTTATTTTGGCCACCACTGTTTA
>NW_023466434.1:0-7516 GCF_013731165.1 Rhagoletis pomonella
TGTTTGGACCGACAAAATAAGGTCAAGCAAATCATTGGCGCCCAACGTGGGGCCAAAAAGAATAAGTTTTTGTTGAACATAACCACACTTAAGCCCGGCATAAAATAACCGCGTGCTCATCTGAAGGAAAATAGCAATTTCATCATCGAATCAATTTAATACATCATAAAATTAGATTTAATGAAAAATTAAAATATTTTAGTCGTTTTTCTCATTTTGTTGGTCACAAAATTGTACGTCGGTGAACCATACATATTCGAGTTAATCGATTTTGGATTAATTTTTTCTTTTAGAAATTCTGCTATTATAAATCGTCATTGAGATTGAATCAAATAATTTTATTTGAATTCATAATCACTGTAAATCATTATCGTCCTCAGTCTTCACACGGCATGATTTAATTGATTTTTATTGGAGCTCGTTTTCAATCAAAATTTTTGTATATATTTTGATTTTTTATTTCCGAGGGGGTGAATGGTTATCGATTTGCGATACGAACACCATTGATCAGCAGTCATAACCATTCTCGTTCAGTTCAGTTCGCCAATTCTGAAAAGCAAGTTAATTGAATTTTTTTAATCAAGTAACACCACACATTGACGGTCAAGATTTTTGAACCGATAATTTTTTTCCTCTTTTCGTCTTTCGGTATGAGTTCCAGTAACGCAACCGATAACACGGTCAATACTAATTGAACCAAACTTTTCATTTTTCTTTATTCTTCGTGTATTCATTACCAATAAGATTTGAAATTCTTATCAAATTAATCTCGCTTAACATTCTCAAACTGGTTGAATATTCTCAGTCTGATTTGGTCTTCCGGTAAATTCGGGGGTGGATAGTCTTGATCTTTGTTGCGTACCTTGTTGGCGACAGAAGGGACCGAAGGAGATACAGGTAATACTCCTAAGTATTCAAGGCCTTCGCTGCATCCCGGGAGCAAACAACTTGGTCCATAAGAAGATTCGAGCTAGTGCGTTAAACGCCATTCTCAGCCCACGTTCGGTATAATATTATTAAATTACATTTTGGACCGAAAATCACATGAGACATACAACCAATTGAGCGTGAATTTTTTTTGTTATACTAAGAGTAATATTAAAATAGATATTGATTTATTCGGCATTATTTTATTTCGAAATTGCATGTTCCAAACGAACATTGATTTTTTTTTCCTCGCCGATTTAGCTCACACACTATCATAGAATAGAATAATAATAATATTAAATAATAAACTGAAGTAAATACTGTATTGATTTTAATCGAGTACCATCCTTTTATAACCTAGACGTTAATAGTACGGACTTTAGAACGGACTGGTAGAATTTTTTAATAATTTGAGTTTACAGTTTTGTATTTGAGTCTTTCAACATGGAATTGTTTCCCATTCTCGATGCAACCTATTTGACAGACGAACAGCGACAGATCGAAGGTGAGATATATAATCTATATCCAGCACCAGTTCAGTGGACCGACACCGAAATAACCGCTCTCAATGGTAAAATATCTGCTCACGTTGGCCAACCATGGTTGATAAAATCCCATGCCATACACCAAATGAATGAGTTGGAAATATGTGAGAGAGCATATCGAGAACTGAATGCAAATGAGGCGTTAACACCGCAGGGTCGCCTTCATCAAATGATACATTATTGTTATCGAACCGCTCGGTTAAAGTTAAAACCTGAATCGGCTCTACGCCAAGAGGACCTGGTCGGAAGGTTTCAATCGAAGATTCGTGAGCTTCGGATGTCTTCACCGAATACGGTAATCCCGACGTGCGATTCCCGATTAAGTTTGAACTCGACTTTCCATGGGTTTGATAATGAACGGGGAACAATGAGTTTAGCTCAAAATACTGTTCCATCACCACGTTTACCCTTAACTAGACCGGATCCGATTTCAAACCAGTATATACCGATTTCGGTTCAGGCAACTGAACCACGGTATACCCTGACCACTAGTACGGTTAATTCAAATGCTCAACCAGCAGTTCCTAATTCATTGTCAGGCGAAACGGAACCAACACCCTCATTGCACCAACTGTCTGTAATGGTGTCTGAGTTGTTGAGAACACAAACACAGATGCAACAGCAAATGATCCGTGATCGGATTCATTTGCAGCCAACAATACCTGACGTTCGTGACATTAACCAAACCATGCCACCGACCTTGAATCATACCTGGATACCACCATCGGTGGATCCTCCTCATGTTTCTTTGGTTGGTCCGTCACCCTTACAAACTCAAATGACCAATACCTACCGTGGTGTTAGAACGTCTCATACCCAAGAACCAATTAATGAACCATCTCATTTATATCCGAATTATTCGCTATCCGGTCCACCGCAATCACGACCAAATCAAGCCACTATATTCGACGAATCTGCCCAAGCGGATGCAATGGATAGGAAATTTAGAGGCTTACCATCATGGATGGGACGTGCTCAATTCGATGGCGTTCACGTAAACGAAAAATTTCTATCGGTTGAAGATTATTTGGCTATTATTGGCTCATTTCGATATAAGATCGGGGTACCCGACCATGAATTGGTTACGCGTTTGGTACCCACACTCACGGGGGCCGCTCGACAATGGTATTTCACCGAACTGAGAAAGTTCGGAGATTATCAGGATTTTTGCACAAAACTTCGTGCTCGTTTCCTCAACAAACATACTCGGGCTCAAGTAATAATGTCATATGCGCAGATTAAATTCGACCCACGGTCGCAAACACTGTTGAAACATATCGATGACTTGACATTCCAATTGCAGGGTAATGCCTGTGGCCTGGATGAACGGGATCACCTCGATATCATCACCGGTACCTTATCCGATCATCTTCGTGAACTCGTCCACACTCGACAAGTCCACACGTTAGAACAATTGCGGGAGTTCGCTCAGCGAATTGCACCGCATTCGTTCATTGTTGCCACATCCCGTCCGGAAAGGACCCGTTCGGATAGACAACGATCAGAACCACGGGAAATTTCGGCACTACATGATTCGCCGGATGATTCTTCACATTCGGAATATACCGCTTCGTTCCCTGGATCCGACTCAGATGACAGGGAATGTGCATACGTGGGCAAGCATAAGAAACCCTTTAAACCATCTCAGAAACGTACGGATTCGAAACCAGTCGGTGATTATAAAAATGACACAAATCGAAATGAGAATGACACGAAAGCAGGAACCATCGTCGACCCATTTCTCACTGTTGAGGGGGACGAAAATTTACGATGTGCAAAATGTCTCGTGTGGGGTCATCACTTCAAAAGGTGTCGAACCCAACCGAATCGGGTGATATGCTACAAATGTACACGACCGGGAGTGACGTCGGACCAATGCCCGTGTTCAAAAAACGCATAAGTGAGTCGATTGGGAATAGTGGCCCATCGTACTCAGAATCCATAACTTTTTCTAAATCCACTGTCTCTAATAATCCTCATTCTACCGAAGTCCCTCTACAAATCGACACATCTTCAGTCCCGAATTCCAGTAATAATTCTACTCTGATTCTTAACGAATATAATCAAACTCAAAGGGATGACAAAGAACCATCAACCAAATGTTCTGAACGGACACCACCAATTACCAAACCTACTTCAGCTCCAGTCCCTAATCACAAACAAGACGCGGTTAATCAAGTTAACCAACCACGACTCCGCGATGTTTTCTTTATCTCAGAGAAATGTTTGACCTATAACATTCCGAACGATTGTCGCGATTACCTCACGGTTATGGTTAACAACCATTCTCATACGGTTTTACTCGATGGTGGAGCCGAAGTCACAGTCGTATCACAAACGTTTTATGAGAAGCACAAATGGGGACAGTTGCAACCTACCAAAACATCCATTGGTCTTGCCGATAATTCGATCTCTTTTAAGGCCATTGGTAAAGTGAATGTATTATATACGGTCGGTAGTCTTACCCGAATTGTGCCAACTATTGTCGTTCCGATCTCACTGAAACACCCAATTATGGGACGGACATTCCTTGAGGCCTTCTTTTTCGAACTGGTGCAGAACCAAGAAAAAGTGGAGCGATTTTTAAAAAATACAGCCAAAGGTGATACGGAAGAGGTTGCATCCGCGAAAGTTGAAATGGTTACGGCGGATGAATTTATTAATTTTTGTAACCAATGGAGTGGGAAAGAACCAGCTCAGGTATCATCTATGAGTAGTGATCTGGAGCCAATTGACGCTTCCCCACTCGGTTTAGACGGTGACATAGATACACCAAAAATGACCAGCGTCAGCCTTCCACATAATCTCACTCCAGAACAAAGACAAATGTTGGACGCCGTTCTCAAACTTTTTAATCCAACTCCTGTGTCTGGTCCCTTAAATGTCACTAATCAGATCGAACACGTAATTGACACAGGTGATGCAAAACCCGTCATGAAACGCCAGTATCCAGTATCGCCATACGTGGCTGAACAAGTTCAAGCCGAACTGGACAAAATGCGTAGTCGTGACATCATTATGACCATCGAAGAAAGTCCTTGGCGGTCACCAATTCTGGCTGTAAAAAAAGAAAGACGGAACTTGTCGCGTATGCTTGGACGCAAGAGAATTGAATAAAATCACCGTTCCAAATGCCTATCCAATTACGGATACTAACCAGATTTTAGCACGACTAAAGTCAGCAAAATACCTAACCAGTATTGATCTGTCTCAAGCTTTCTTTCAAATTCCCTTGGCAAAATCGAGCCAACTGAAAACAGCATTTGCATTCGGGAACAGGCTTTACGCTTTTCGTCGCATGACGATGGGGTTGAGAAATTCACCCGCCACATTAGCCATTCTCATTGATAAAATTTTCCGGGATTTAGTTCCACATGCATTCGCATACGTGGATGATTTCATAATTTGCACTTCGACGTTTGAAGAACACGTTAAGATATTGGCTATTGTTGCAAAACGTTTGGCTGGGGCCGGCTTAACCATCTCAACATCCAAATCGAATTTTTGCTGTAAACGATTGGAATTCCTGGGTTACGTTTTGTCTCAAGAGGGTCTATCTGCGAATCCATCTCGTATTCGAGCTATTGTGGAATTCGCACGGCCCAAAACGGCAAAAGAAGTCAGACGGTTTGTTGGTGCAGCAGGCTGGTACCGTAAATTTATTCCAAATTTCTCGGAGATCACAGCTCCCCTTTGTGAATTGTATAAAGGAAACCGAAAGGGACCCATTGAATGGAATACCGCTGCTGAACAAGCCTTTCTCAAACTCAAAGAGTGTTTAACTACTACTCCCGTGCTGACTATGGCAGATTATTCAAAACCATTCAAGGTTTATACCGATGCCTCGCTGATCGCGGCGGGAGCTGTTCTAGTACAAGAACACGATGGGAATGAACGGGTGGTTCAGTATTTTTCAAAGAAATTCTCGAAAGCCGAACAAAATTACACAGCATCCGAACGGGAATGCCTAGCCGTTCTCTTAGCGGTCGAAAAGTTTCGTCCATATTTTGAGGGTCGTGAATTGGTTGTGGTAACGGATCATGCAGCGTTACGCTGGCTACAAACTCTCAAAGATCCAACTGGTCGCTTATGTCGTTGGGCGATCCGATTATCACCATACGAACTCAAAATTATTCATAAACCAGGAAAACATTTGGAACTTCCTGACGCCTTATCTCGTTCTTTTGCTCTTCTCAACATCGTTCGCAGAAACCCAATTGACCTTCCGAGTGATTTTCACGTGAATCTTTCCCCAATCACGTCCGTGATTAACATTGACCCAAATACTGGCGATAAATGGTACAACAAAATGCATGCCATGGCCTCAAAACAACCATTAGATAGATACAAAATCGAAAACAACCTTCTATACCATCGATTGAAATTTTCCAATCAAAGTGCGGAAATACTGTGGACACTTTGTGTACCATCTTCTGAGAGAGCCAAAGTTCTCGATGAAAACCACAACCAACATTCGCATCAGGGTGTTTGGAAAACTTACAGACGTATCTCACAACGCTATTACTGGCCAAACATGTATGAGTCCGTTTACCAGTACGTTCGGCAATGTGAACTATGCCACCGCATTAAACCAAGTAATGAGAGCACCAAAACACCTCACGGCGAATATAGAGAACCAAAACGACCAGGTCGTCAATTATCGATTGACTTTGTCGGTAAGCTGCCCATGTCTAAAAATCGTAACCAATGGATCTTCGTAGCCATCGACTGCTACTCGCGATATGTCTGGGCGCAGCCCATGAAAAATGCAAACGCTATATCCGTAGTCAATTCTCTTCGACATATATTCACTGTGAATGGCTGCCCCGAACTCATTATATCAGATAATGGTACTCAATTCGTCAGTCAAACTTTCGCAAAGCTTTGCGCCGATTATAATATCAAACACATGAAAACCCCTTTGTACCATCCACAAGCCAATCAGGTGGAGGCGACAAACAAAAGCATAAAACTTGGATTACGTGCTCACATGGCTGATCTTCTTGAACACTGCTCCTGGGAAAACCATCTTTCTCGTGTTATTCATGATATTAACACTTCAGTGCATTCAGCCACGGGCTACACGCCATATTTTCTGCACACCGGTCGTGAATATGTGAAAGATGGAAACGAATATAAATTATTATTGGATGTAAATCCATACCATACCCAGGATGTGGAACAACGTAAAGTTCTGGCTGATGAAATTCGAGACAAACAGTTCGAACTATATCAACAAACCGCACAACGAGCATTGACCCGCAAAAGAGAACGTCATTTCGAAATTGGCTCGGAAGTGTACATTCCCAATCCTAAACAGTCTGTGGCCGGAGAGGGCTATGCACAAAAACTAGCCCCACCAAAAATTAGAGCCTATGTTTCACGGAAACTTGGTTCGAATTCATATGAACTGATCGATGCTAAACACCGAGTGCTTGGCAATTATTCCGCCGATTTAATCACAACACGTTAACTTAGTCAGTACCTTCGCCTTCTCAAGAAATTCAATGAATATAGGGTGGCCCTCCATACTTGATAGATTTTGCATTATTACAAGGTACCCGGCTCCTAGTAAACAAAAACCAATGGGATATTCCCTTAGATTCGAAACACATCCCTAGCGCAATCGATCCGCCACATTCGGGTAAATCGCGTATCGATAACTTTGCCGTTGCGCTAGTCAATCAGAAAGGGACATCGTCAGGGAAATTTGCAAAAACCGACGCCACTTTTACTTATTGGATTGCCGCGGTCACCCGAACTTTTACGCACGCTTAATACTGACAAGTGGACAAGGTAAGCGGTACACGTAGTAACGGGGTTGGGTGTGTGTAGTGGGGAGCAATAAAAATCCACACCCGTTTACGATTCGCAGTCCTCTACAAATTCACTCTCAACTTCAATTTTAGAACCATGGTACTCCCGTCGTATGTGAAGGTGGGCCAACAAGTACAACACCTTATGCGCCTAACCATCAAGTGGAACCACAAGGATGCGCTGCCGATATTCGCGCTCGAGGTCGACCCTAAAGCGCAACAACCCCC
>NW_023466435.1:0-7515 GCF_013731165.1 Rhagoletis pomonella
ATCATTTCTATGATTATGCTGCTGGATGGTTCGAAGTGACATTTCGCATTTCCGCCTTTTAACAATCTCGCTATGCATCCGTCTTCGGGTAGTCTAGCCAACGATTTGGGTGCGCAAATTGAGTAATTGCCAATGGACGAGCAATCATTTTTTAATACCGAACGTTTCGTCCTGATTTATCAACATTTTCTCATAGTCGAGTACCACGTGTTGTCCATTTATAATAGCAGCTCGTGTCATTAAGAGTCGATAGCTGTCCGGCTTCACCTTTGGCATGGAAAGAACATACAGAAGAAGTGTTCCGTTCGAGTATACGGATGCCGATCCGTGTTCTATAGCCTCGATTGAGTTTTGGTATGGTAAGGACTCTTCTTCGAGTATAAGTCTATGGATTTCCTCTCGATCAAGCAGGTTCGTGTTCACGATGCCCGTTTTTGCCATTTGGCACGCTTGCACCACCTCCGATACTTGTTCTTTAAGGATGAGAACCTTACTTAGGTCCAGAAGTTCAAGGTTTTCTTCTTTAACACTCTTGCTGATTGCATTAATGTGAACCATCATTTGATTTGCTTTCTCAATTGCTTCACGGGTTCCGTTAAAGAGCTTGTCATTGACGCGATATTGGTGGTTGTTGTTGGTCATCACCTCGTTTAGGCTTCGAAGGATATAGTCCCAATCCGCAGCATCCGGAGAGCCAGCAATCCATTTCCATGCCGAACCGATCCAGTCAATAGAACGTGTCTTTTTCAATTTGGTCATCTGAAGTTCTTCAAGACGTAGCTCAGTCTGGTTCAGGTGGAATTGTAAAACTGTCCTCACTGCTTCGTTTTCGATCTCATACCGTGTTGTCTCTCTTAGTTTTTCCAACGCTATGTTAAAGTAGTTAAGGTCAATCACGTGGACGAGACTAAAGTGTCCATTCAAGATCCAGCCATGCCCATGATCAATAGTCACCAGAGGGGAGTCGTAGCTGTATATGTTGAGGCCGCAAACGCCGGATATGAAGAGTAAACTGTCTTTCGATAATTTTATGAGAAAGAAAAAAAAAAATTGAATTATTGTGGCCTTTTTAGATATCCACACCGCAAGTTTTATGAATTTTACATTTCTTGTTACCTTACTTCGGGGCAGAGCTGTAAAATGATTGAATCAGTAGGATCTGCATTCACTCGGCATTCTTTTCAAAATTTTGATTCTTTGTTTGTATAAAAAAAACCTCATTACTGAGTGGCTTAAAATACTTGAAAACAAAGAAACTGTGTTGTGTTATTGAATGGTAGATTGACATTCAGTATAGAATGTGAATGTAACAGAAGCATTCGGACACAGACATGATTGTATATTTAAAATGAATGCACACGTTTTTTACCATTCAGTACTAATGCTTTTTTCCCCAGGGTTGATACATTTTATACTTTAAAGTTTAAACATATCTGGAATTGAAAAAAAAAACAAATATTTTATTTCAATGTGTATGTAAGTATGGACGTTTTCTGTCATTAAACCATGGCCAATGAATGGTGAGAAATTATTCCAAATAAACATCGCAACCGTCGAGCACAAAGGACACATCTTTATACATACATACACATATATTAGATTCGAAACTAGTGAACTATATATAGAAATATAAAACAGAGTCAATAGAATTGACAGTTTTTAAAACTCTTGCTTGATAAATCTTACGAATTTCATTACCGGCATCTTTCGTTTCCCATTCTCTCTATTCTGCACGTTACCGAAGATTTTGTAACCGGAAAATTTTATTACCAAAAAATGTTACCAGTTCATGTCACCGCGATTCTAGGAACGTTGGTAATGCTGGTAATATATTCAGATATTCAGGTATGAAGAATTGTGGAAGTTCTGGCATTACAAATTTCACGGGGAAATATTTTGTTACCACCTTATGAGATGTTAACGAAATTTACCGGTTACAAGAGTACACAGAATGCAAAATGGGTTTAAAAATTGAGAGAAACTTTATTTACCGGTTACAAAATTTGTATTACCAGCGCAGAATAGACTTGTAAATGGTTGTTTCTCTGAATGTATGCAATTCCTTTATTTTTATAGATTTTCTGAAGCCATCTTGTTTATTTTCCAAATCGGTAAAGAAGTCACTCTGCTTTTTGATGCCTCGTGTATACAAGTAGTTTTTAATGTTAGTCTTAAATACCTACACATTTTTATATCATCAGCCTCTGGGGCTCCATCATAGCAAATTGTATATACTTATACATACTTGCATACATATACATATGTAACTGCATAGATAGAAATAAAAGCCGTATTTAGTTTCTGTTTTTCATTTAAACACAACGTACATACATTAGTTTGAAGTGAAATTAGTAATATAAAGAATTCGTTAAATTCAATTCATTAGTAAAACATGTCGATATATGTATGTATTACATTTTGGAAAATGTTTCGCCAGCTATTAATATTTTAATAAAAAAAAGCAACCACAAACTTGGCCAGCACACATGAGCAAGTATTGTTTAAAGTGCTCACTGCATTAGTGCTCTATTTTAATAAAAAAAAAAGCGGCCATTGCATTTGATATCTACCTTCTCCAAAATTTCGAAATATTTTCCAAATAATGTTTCCTGCGCACATGGTTCCTCAGCTAAATCGTTTTCCCCGCGTCTGTCGTAAAAAACAGATGTGTCGTTATATGAATGTGAATCTTCCACATCTAGATATTCTCTCGTTGGCTGTGGTGTTGGGCCTTCGTCTTCGAGTACATATTCACTGGATGACTGAGGTGTTGGCTCTTCGTCTTCGAAAACATACTCACTAATCACTTCAAAAAGGTCGTAAAAATCTTCTGTTGATAATTCGCTGCCTTCGCAGCATAGGTCTTCATTGATTTTAGACATTTTCTCGCAGAATATAAAATGTAATTTATCACAATTTTTTTTCTATTAATTTTTTTCTTGAGTAAATTTGAAAACTTTCAAAACGAAATTTCATAAGGGTTCTTGTTTTCATTAAAAAGGGGTTGAGGAGTTCCATTACATTGAAATTTTTTTTTAACTAATTATTAATTAAAAAGTTTGCTTTTTAAACATATTTACTACGCACTTCTGCAGGAGGGTACCATAACTTTTTTCACGTAACGGATATTTGGAACAACCAAAATCGAGATGGATATATACTACATTTATGTACATATGTATGTATATACCGAAAATGCCCAGAATGAAAAGAAAAGTTGACTAGTCCATGTCCGTCTGTCTGTCTGTCCGTTTTTTTGTGTACACGATAACTCTAGCAAAAGTTTAGATATCTGAAGAAAATTCGGCACGCGTGTTTCCCTTTATGCAGGGCAGCAGTGTATTGAAAATACAAAAATTAAACAATAAATAACCTGGTCCTGGCGTTCTTCAACAAACTTCTGAAATATGGTGTTCTTGAACAGTTTTTTTAGATAAGGAGTTTTTGAACTGGCTGCTGATATAGGTCGATCTTTCACTTAGGTGTCGATATGTAGTTTTTATGTTAACAAACAAACCGAGACTTGGGTTAAAAAGCGTGCCAAACCTTCTGCAATGAAATGGGTATGCATTCTTAAATATTGCACTTACAGAAAAGAGTGTTAATGAAAATATAGACCAACGAATTTTGTTAAATATTTTTATTCGGAAATTGTTGATAATTTGTGACTTATTGTAAATAAAAAAAACCTTCATTAACCCACAAATTCGATTTTCCATTAACTGCTTGACCCAATAACGAAGAAAAAAAATACGAAGAAATTTGTATCAAAAATGTTTATAATTAAGTAATGAAACGTATATGTATGTCTAATGTTAGAACCAGAAGCTCTTAAATTTGTTAGTTTATATTAACTTATACATATATGTATGTACTAATTTATGCAGAATACATTATTAATGGTACATTGGTAACACTTATTTGGAAAGCTGACAATTTTCTAAACAGAGATGTTAAAATCATAAATAATTTATATTTTTCATAACGACATTCTAACGACACGTTCACTAAAAAATATTTCTCCAATTAATGTTTTTTATTCTTATAAATACTTATACAAATTCAAGTGAAAAAAACTAATGATAACGTTCTATAAAGAATTTTTTGTGTTGAAATTTTGAAATCTGTTTAATAAAATTCAACCTTGTGTACTTTTCAGTGGGTTTTGTGTGTTTAGAATATTTATACCGATTGATTGGTACTCAATGAATGTGTGCACACATAGCAAAAGCTGCATTCATCTGAATACGTATTCAGTGTTAAAAGTTGATGTTTCGTCATTCAATTTTTTCAATCTTCCTTTGAATATGTTAATGTGTGCAATCGTATCTACTTTGAGTGAATGTAGAATTGGAAAATTATAAGCCACATTCCCCAACAAGGAAAAATTCAATGAAAACATAATAGCATAAAATTGATGATTTTTAATTTCAAATGATTTCACAGTTTTACAGCTCTGCTTCGGGGACGGTGATAAAAAAAAACTGTGCTTTGCCTGAGATTAGTCCAGGTTCTTTCCAAATAATTTCCTCTTCAATAGCCGTTAGTATGTGTTTTTCTTATCCGGTACCTGTTAGTGCTTTTGTTTAAACATTCTTTACTTAATTAATTGTTAGTGTTTCGCTTATCCGTTAAGTATTAGTATTCTGTTGTTTTTTTTTTTTTTTTTGTTTAAATTTTTTATGTTTTTCCATTATACTATTATACTATACTATTATACTATCTAATTACTTAATTACTTTATTTCCCGTCCCCGCGATTATAAGATTATGAATTTAGTATTGACAAGACCACAGAATCCAAAAGTTCTGCAATAATCTTTAACTGAAATCAAAGTTTGCTTCATTTTTTGCAAATAAAACAAAAACTTGTGGTCCGCTTTGATTTTTGTGGACTTATCAAGTCTTGCGGTAGAAGAGTTGCCTTTTTTGCTATAGTATATGCCTCTTTTATTTAGCATTCCCTGCTATTTTGTAGTGTACTATAGAAGCCTTTTTCACATAGTATTTTTTTATTTTTGTTTTTTTTTTTTGTGGGCTCTAAACGCCTAACTAGCATTTATTGCTGTTTTTTGGCGGGCTACAGATGCCTCTTTTATATAGCAGTTTCTGCTGTTTTTTAGTGGGCTGTAGATGCCTCTTTTACAAATGTTTCTGTTTACTTGTGGCGTTTTTAACTTTTCCCTCGGTGTGCACCTGATCGTGTTTAAATTTTTTATTTCCTATATTTTTTTTATTTTTATTTAATTTTTTTTATTTTATTTATTTTTTATTATTATTGTTATTATTGAGCCCTGGTTTTTATATGTACCTTGTGAATTTTCCTACCAGTGTTCGTCTCTAGGGTTACTCGGTTGTCCTTGCGAACCCTTTCCTTTTTATAGAGTGGTTTTTGTTTACTCTTAATCTGTTTGTCCCTTACATACACATCGTCTCCTACCATAAACTTTTTTATGCCTTTCCTTCTCCTATTTAGTCGAAGGTTTCGCGATTCTTGATTTTTTCTAATTCGATCTTTAATTTCCCTGTGGACCTTACTTCTAAAATCTGTCAGTCCTTGGTAGTTTATTCTTTCGGTTCTATTAAAGAATACATCACTAGGCTTCCTTTTGGTCACAGAGTGAATCGTTGTATTATAGCGGTCGACTGCAATGTAGGCTAGTTCTTTGGGACTCGTATTGCTTATTTCCTTTCGCAGACATCGATAGATTTCGATCAAAGTTGAATGAAATCTTTCGATCTGCCCATTCACTTCACTTCTTTGCACTGGAGTTTGGTACAATTCAATCCCTAAACCTCTTATATAATTGCTTACTAGAGGGCTCATAAATCCTCTCTCATTGTCTGTTACTATTACCCGGGGGGTTGTGAAGTAGTGGATAAGCTTGGCAAATTTTGCACGAAGAGTGAGGGATGAGCGGTTCCTTATGTGGAAAAGTTTTGCAAACTTCGAAAATTTGTCAACACAGGATAGAAATTTTTCGTTTTGGATTTCGAAAATGTCAACGTGCAATATTTCGCATGGGTATTTAGGAATGGGCGTTTCCTTTATAGGGGGTACCGCGGGATGTCTATCGTACTTGTTTGTGAGGCAAGTTTCGCAGATAGATGCGAATTTCCTTATCCGACTTGCCATTTTAGGGAAATAGTACTTTTCCAGGATTTGCTCTTTATTTTCCCTGGGGTTTCTGTGTGCCCTCTTATGTTCATCTTCCACTATTTTGCAAATTCTGTCTTCGTTGGCCACGTCCTCAACTACCAGTTGAGTTATCCTAATTTTATATGGATTTTAATGCCATTTATGAGTGACGGATTGAGTCGCTCCTTTAGTACTTGTATTACTGTCGGTTTATCGATGCTATCCAGGGTTATGTAGTGTCGAGTAAAACCAGGATGTGGGTTTTCTACGCATGTCAAGGCCTTACCTTCCCTGAGCACTATTTGATTACGAAATACATTCAGGGGACATTCGACGTGTGGAATAAGGTCCGATGCGTCCTGCTCCGCGCTATGGACTGTTGCCATATCGCTTTCAATCTCTGAAGCTGAAGCGCTGTTCAATTGTGCATCTACCCTTGTCGGACTTCCACTTTCATCATCATCTACCTTACCCGTTGACTCTGCACTGGTTAAATTGTTTGCTTGGCACGGCAGTCTTGACAGAGCATCGGCCACGACATTTGATTTACCTGGAGTGTAAATCAATTCGTGGTTGTACTCTTCGATTCTGGCCTTCCATCTCTTCAGCTTTGCATTGTAATTTCTGCTTCCCAATGCAAAAGTGAGAGGTTGGTGGTCAGTATAAATCTTAATCATCTTTGCACCATACAAACACGATCTTAAATTGTCCAGGGCCCAAACAATTGCCAGCATTTCTTTTTCATTTGTGGCGTAGTTCTCTTCTGTTCGGGTAAGGGAGCGCGATATATATGCGATTGGCCGGTCTCTTCCGGGTTCGCCTTGGGATAACACCCCTCCTATGGCATAGTTCGAAGCATCAGTTGTAAGATTGAACGATTTCCCGAATTCAGGAAAAGCAAGGATGTCTGAGCAGACAAGCAATTTTTTTAGGTCCTCAAACGCCCTAAGAGCATCCGCATCCAGTTTAATGCGAACGTTTCTCGACTGACTGGTTTTTGGCTAGGTTTACGTAAACCTAGCTGACCCACACATTTTTGCGAATTTCTCGGAAACCAATGGAGCTACTAAATTAGTTTCGGTGGCGTTGAAGAACACCTAAAAGACACCTAATTCCTGCATATATGTATCTCGAAAATTTAAAAAAAAAAAATTTAAGATTGTTCAGCTAGCTTAACAGCGATGAGCTAGCTGAAAAACACATTTTTGCGAATTTCTAGGAAACCAATGGAGCTACTAAATTGGTTTTAGTGGCGTTGAAGAACACCTAAAAGACACCTAATTCTAGCATATATTTGGAAAATTTAAAACCTAAATTTAACGATGGGTCAGCTAGGTTTACGTAAACCTAGCTGACCCACACATTTTTGCGAATTTC
>NW_023466436.1:0-7515 GCF_013731165.1 Rhagoletis pomonella
GATCCGACTATAAATGCCGAAAATATGACGAAAAATTTAAAAAAGCAAAACCTATTGCATTTCAAAGTACTTTAGATTCAAGGGTCTACGGCGGACCTTTTTTTCTGGCACGGTCTAATGTACATACATATGTATGTATGTATGTATGTAAGTATGTACAGTAGCTCGTCTGAATATTTTACTGCCGTTGAAGTTGCGTGAACGAGAGCTGATAATTTAAATATGGACGGGAAAAAATCAAGTCGTACTTAGTATCCCACATGGTGGGAATTTTTCGCGCGCAATACGCCTTTGAGTTGATGACGCCAATCTCCCGCTTATCTACTGGACACATGTTCTTAAGAAACATAGACTGTATGTATTATGTAAGTATGTAAACAAATAAGTATTTCAATGAGTGTAGTTCCAACTTTATTTCTGTTTGAGATAAATTCAATCTAGCAGCCTTACAAAATTTTTAGAGCTCAAGAAATCATAGCCTCAATAAAAGACGCAGAGTGTACATGCAAACAAGTTCTCGTATGTAAATTATATCCCTGCGAAGAATTTTGCAACTAGTTTCTAAAGAGAGTATTCCTGGATGGGGTACAAATGGGCGCTAATTCCTTCTATTACCGATTCCCCCCCTGCCAGGTGGGGCAGGAGGGCAGCTGTCTCCTAAGGCTTACAAAACGAAGTCGAATTTAAAATAATTAATAATATATATCGTCGTTTAAAATACAAAACCACGTACCAACAAAATGCAAAACCGCGTATGTTAGATAACATAAATTATTTTCTAGAGAGTAAAAACACTCAAATTTCAAAATGGTTCTCTATTTTATAAAGCAATCGCATTTTTTGGCTAGTATATTTCAGGACGAATGGATAAGGATTGTGCCAAGAGCTTGTGATACGCGGTTTTGCACTTTAAACGACGATATTGTGTGCGTAGTCCAGTTTGCATTAGGCCTGCGTTTTTCTGTGTTGGTACATTGAAACAAGCGCAAAATTATTCTTCGTCAAATCAAGGCCTCACGACCCAGCAAAAATTCGGTAATCGCTTTTAGTGGTAACATGTTCTGGAAGGCATAGCGTTATAATGCCTTCGATTTTTTTCGATTATATCCAAAAATTCTTTTCTACCGTTACTTTCTGTGGAAATTTGTCTCGCATTAAAATCATGTTTTGCTTTGTTCGATTTGCAGCGAAGTTGAAGCCAGTCAATGAAGTGAAGTACTAGAGTGAGGAACTACAATTTTAAGCTTAATTCCATATGCATGTATGTACATACCGATTTTTAAGTAAAATCTAAATACCTAAATACATACATATGTATGTATAAAAACTGATTTATAAAAATTTTAATTAATTTTAACCTTCTAAGACATTTTCTGACTTCAATTTAATATAAATAAGTATGTACATATCTAGGCATTCTACATTAGTTTTTCTGTAAGGCATTCTTTGTTCGCTTCTCTGGATTCTGTTTATCCATGCGTTCTCCCTTCATTTGAAGGTAATGCTGCGGGTAAGGGCTTACCGCCAATGACATGCCCATGCTAAAAAAAGGCCTTCTTGAATCGAAAGGGTAAGCGATTCCCATCGCCTAGCTCGCTTCCACTTTCGTTTCTGTGGTAATCGTGTTTTTTGCTGGGTAGTTGCTTGCCGCATCTCGCATATGGGTTGCTCACATTTTCCAGAGTGCAATTATTCTCTTTATACGACTTGCTCAAACAAAGAGGAACACAAAGGTCAACAAAAATTTCCTGAAAGTAATTTATATTTCTTAGAAATATTTTAAGTATGTAGTTAGTTCTTAGGAAGAAAATGACTGACATCATCAACTATAAAAAAGAATCCAAAAATTGACGGGAAGTCCCAGCCTCTTAAACTTCCACTTTATTATACTAAAATTAAATCGGCTACAAACTGCATACTCAAAATATTTCTAAGAAACCTAAATCTAAATCTAATCTAAGGCAATAAAGCCCGCGGGCTTAATTTCTTTTTCGAAAAGACAATAACGCCCGCGGGCTTTATTTCTTTTTTTTGTTAGAAATAAATCCCATGGGCGTTATTTCCGCGGGCCTTATTGCAGTCCACCTTAAAACTCTTTGTATAAGGAGAGTTGCGAGAGATTGCAACCATATACTTTGCATATTTTGAATATTCAATATAGCAATGAACATCCTTTAAAATTGTGCAACTAGTATCAATTATGAAAGAAAGTATTACGTTTACTTGCACTGGCCCTACAATTACCTAATTTTACAAGCTTTTATTTATTTTGCTCATCTCGCAGAACAACGAAAATGGCTATCAATTTATGCAGTTATATAGATAATTAGATACCATTCGGTAAAAATTTCGCTTGCAGTAATTTCTACGTGGTAAGTGCTGCTCTATTATTTGATTTCATAGGGATTCGGATACCTTCCTCATTGAAGTAGTAAAAAAAATCGCTTAAGTGCCTTTTTCGTTAAGTGCACAAGTTTTTCGTGCAAAGAAGGATGCGCAGCTAAGCAAAATATACTGTACGTTTCCACAGTTTTTCAATACCACACTCAAACGAAGCAACTGAGAGGATCTTAAGTATAAAGTTTGCTTCTTGGCTCAAAGAAAGACCGACTTCTAATTAAATTTTTTTATTTTTAATATTGTTATTGAGCTTTGTACCACGATTATATGTATTAGGAAGAATGGAAGAAGTTTTTGAAAGTTAACTCATATAAAAATTTAGGAGTAGCGTTAATTTCTTCTTGACTAAGCCAAATTATTATGGGGCCACCCTTGAGGTACCACCTTTGCTATGAAATCGAAATCGGTTCACATGATCCAAAGTTCCATAGTTACATAAAAAATAAATGTTCCGACGAATTGATAACCTTCTCCTTTTTTAAGTCGAAATGAATAACCTTAACCAGCCTTATGAATTTCTACGTGAAATGCCTCTCACCAGAAATTGTTCCACATTCATGATGAAGTGAACCATTTCGTTGAACGAAATTTTTGCCGGTAAAATTTTTCACCGAATATTCATGATAAGTCTGAACATTTTTATTTTTTATGAACTACATTTTATTTATATACCCAAATATTGTTAAAAACAAGTACTCTGGCGATTTAAAGTATTTTCTGTTATTTAGATTCATAAGTTTGTTTTGAATAAAAGTGTACTAAAAAGTACTGCTTTTTATAGCATGTAAACTCCTAAAGTGCTGATATCGAGCATGAAAAATCTGGCAACCATACGGCATGAAAGCAAAAGCACCCGTGGCACGAGTGAAAAAGATAAACAACTAGCGACTCCGTGCAAGTTTAAGTGTTTTTTTTTTTCTTTTAAATAATGTATTATAGAATAAGGATTGATATTTAATTTAAATGAGTAAAAAATCTGATCGAGAAGTAATAAGTATTTCCATTTGTTTATACGATTTTTTTATAAAAATTAAAAATTTGATACAAAATAATGATTTTTTGAAAATTGAAACAATCAGGCTCAAGTGTGTCTAATCAGCTATTATCGTGAAAAAAATCAGCAAGATACATGCTATGAATCAGTGGATAATAAATAAATACTGAATTCATCAAAAAAAAAAAGTTATTAACAATAACTCTTGTAAAATTTCGAATTTTGCCAAATTGCGCAAATTATATTTTTTCTGCTTGTAAACCGAATAAAGTGATTTATGGAAAAAATCTTGAGTGTCCAATTTTGGGTGGCCCACTAGAGACATTTTCACTCAATGGCACAAAAAATAAAATATTCAGAAAAATATTAGCATAAATAACTTTGTTTTTGGACAAGTAAAGAATGGGGCCCGTTGATCTAAAAAAAAGAAAAAGTGGGCGGTGCTCGCCCCTTATTCCTGATTTTGATGGTATAAATATTTTATTGCTGCAAATTAATAAGGGCGGTACTAGGTAAAAGAGGAATTCGCAATATTTTTAAAAGCTTATTTTTCGAAGATTATTAAATTTTCAAAATGTGGATATGGTTGGAAAGGTAATTGATATAACTTTCATTTAATATCAACAATTTTCGAAATATAAGCTTTTCAAAATATTGAAACATCCACATTTACCACCCCCTAGCACCGCCCCTATTAATTATTAACAAAAAAAATTATAAACCGTTAGAATCAATAGAAGAAGGTGGAACATTCCCACTTTTTCTTGTTTTTAGCTGAACGGACCCTATTCTCTACTTATTCCCAAACAATTTAGGTTGTCGAACGAACTCGCACAGTATAAGCAATTGTTTTCCTAAATTGTAGCAGTGTTGGAAATTTCCAGTGGAATATTAGTTTAGGTGCTAAAATTTTAAAATAACGCCGCCGTTCACAGACGGCATTAAACTGTAGGTCCCTCGATTAATCCTCCGCCGTAAAATTATTTAAATTTACATATCGGCATGAATACGCAATCTTTAAAAATATTTATATCTGTAAGAATTCAAATTTCATTACCAGCTCAAACAGAAAAATACAACACAATTAAAATAACTGATATCATATTAAAGCAAATACTATTATTAATATGAACAAGGGATAAATAAACACAAAGTTGTTGGAATGAATGTACATACTATGTACATACATACGTATGTATGTATGTATGAATGTATAAATTTACATAGCCTGTTTTCGGAGAGACTGCCTTGCTGGTGTTGCTAATAATCAAAAAAAATCGTTGCACATATATATTTTTCGCCCCAAGAAATTTGGCATAAAAATAGAAAATATTTATATATGGGGCGTTCATGGTGCATTTCAAAATGGGTTACAAAATGTTGATGTCAACATTATGTAACTTTTTTAGCATCAAACTATGAGCATGCTTTTCTATGGTCATTGCAAAATCATTGCAAAACTTTACTGCTGTTGCTAGACCTTTCTTCTTTGCTTAAAGTCAGCAATTTCGTTTACAATTCATATTCATAAAATTGTAATTGATTAACTTAATTGTAATTGTTTTACCTTGATTTGTTTGTTTTACGGAAAGCGAACCAAATAAATTAAAAAAATCTGATTGGTGTTGCCGAAATGCAGGCTTGCTGCGAGGATACAAAATGTAGACGCTAATTTTACAAATTTGCATGGGAAACAGCAACACCACAGATATTACGGTTAGAAAACGTCATAACCCATTTTGGAATGAACTGTGAACACCCCAATAGCAAATACTTATACATGTTTTCTTTTACACTTCCAGTTGAAACCAGATGTATTTATACATAACGCTCGTAACTCTACTTTTATGGCATTATAATTTTTTTTTTATTCCAAAAATTGTTACTGTGGGTTTTCCCAAAATAATGCATTTATGCAGTTTTTTGTTGGCTAAATTTTTTAACACACACACTCCAGTGGGAAAAGTAGTAATGCATAACATGCGTGATAAATAGTGCAATGTATTTCTTATGAGTTCTAGAATATATTACTGTTCACTATGTAATCAGCATTTTAATGTATGTATCCAAAGAGTCCCAAAAAATTAATAGTAAATCACATTCATTCCTGCATTACTGGTAATGCAAAATTGAATGCCACAATTTTCCTAGGACATCGCCGTGGGAAAAATAATGCATTTTCGAATGTAAAACCGGCTGTTTTACTGATTATTTTTTCGATTACAATACATTAAATTTCCCACTGGGACGTTATAAAAATGCATATACATACATACATCTACTATATATTTGTGGAAGTATGCATGTATGTATGTATGTACCCACTAGAAATTTTATGCATACGACATCGCTGTTGGTGGCATGAACTTGCTGCTCTGTGTACATGCCAGTATAAATGAACCTTCATTTCCATTTAACACGTGTGGTTTCTCAGAGCGTATGCGTACTATAACCATACACTTGTAATACTGCTGTATGCATATGAGTGTATTCATGTTTCAAACATACAAAATTGCATTAATGGAACAGTAGTATTAAAGCATTCTTACAATAGATATGTATGTATCCCCGTATGTATGTAAATACAAAATTCTGATACATTTTAATATATGGCACATACGGGTACATACAAAAAAGTAGAATTTACGGATGCAAATGCATATCTTGTAAAAGCCCGTTAGTGCTGAAAATATTATCGCACAACACGTCCGTTCTCTAAAATTTTTGTACAATACTGAAAAAAATTCTACTGGGTATGTATGTATCTGCCAGGTTGCAGTCTAAACGGACGGACAGAATCTAACGAAATTTTGACAGAGTATTGCCATGACTCCTGGGCCTATAATAGGGTGAAAAATTGGGATTCGACAAGGGGGCGTGGTACCTCCCATAGGCGTGAAATTTTCAATCAGCCATAACTTCGGAAACATAAGTCACATGAATTTGAAATTTGGTAGGTGCTTACAGTAAGGTATATATAAATAGGTAGGCGTGGAATATTTTATCAGCTATAATTCCGGAACTGTAAGTCATATCAACTTGAAATTTGGTATGCAGTAATATATATGGTAGCGCTTATGGTAGGATAAATATAAATCACTTTGTAAAAGGGGGCGAGGTACATCCTATAGGCGTGGAAATTTTTATCAGCTATAATATTAAAACCATAAGACACATGTAATTAAAATTAGGTATGCAGACATATTTGCGGTAGGTGCTCATAGTAGGCTATTTATAAGTGAGTTTGCTAAAGGGGGCGGGGCACATCCCATGGACCTGGAATGTTTTATCAACTATAACTCCGGAATTGTAAGTCGCATGAACTTGAAATTTGGTATGCTGCCACTCTAATGGTAGGTACTTATAATAGGATATATATCAGGGTTGTTGCGAATATTCGCATTCGCATTCGTAACCGCGAAACTTCCGCATAAATTTTGACATTCGCAATAATCAATGCGGAGCTTTTGCGAGTGCGAATACTGTACAAGTGCACTGATAAAACGTATATCTGGCAAACAAAAATTTTAGCCAATATTTTTTGCCTGTAGATATGCTACGGTAAGACTGTCCCCTATGTCCACCTTCTTTCGTAATTTAAAGTCAAAGTGTAAGGTAATAGTAGGTATTTCCAGCAGAAATGTTCCACGGCTGGATATAAAGGGAACCGAATATTATTTTTCAAGTCTGTTGAAAAAACTGGATGCATCTCTAGTTGTTTTCTACTTTTTCTTAGTGTAATTATTTTTTTCCTCATAAAACTTATTATTCTTAAATTCCAATTTGTGTAAATTGTCAAAATTGGCACGCATCGAAATAAAGATAAAATGGTATGTAAATATGGTATGTAAAATGGTAAATGGTATGTATAAAAAACGGGGTACCTTTTTAACAAAATAACAACTTTTAAACTAATTCTGCTGGCAGCCAGAATTTTCTTCGAAATTTTCATTCCAAGAAAACAACTATTTATTTGCCATATCCACCCATTCACAACCTCGCTATAAGCGCATAAAGACGAAAGCTGACATCACTGCCATCCAAGAAATGCGTTGGACGGGGCAAGGAAAGCAATTTCTGGGGCCTTGCGACGTCTACTACAGCTGCCATGTAAAGGTGCG
>NW_023466437.1:0-7511 GCF_013731165.1 Rhagoletis pomonella
GAGTTAACACCCAGCTTCACTAGGCCGCATAACGGCAAATATAAACAAATATCCTAAAACTCAAGTACCTAAATGGTACTCAATAGAAATCAATGCCCAGCTTCACTGGACCACACAACGGCAAATGTAAATGGATATCATAAAACTCAAGTACCTAAATGGTACTCATTAGAAGTCGTAATATTTATGGCATTCCAATGCTGAGAATGCAAACACATAAATAACTGTTGCATGTGACACATTTATTTGTCACATATGCAGAAATATGAAACCATTGTAAGAATTTGTAAACTAAAAAGGAATTTAATTTCATTTGAGAATTTTATGTAAACAAAAAATTCCAAGAAATGCGGCTTCGGCATTTCTTGTTAGAGTTAAGATTGGTATAAAATAAGAAATTATTGTCAAAGTAGCCAGTAAGAGAAAAGATTCGGAAATAAACGGACACGCTGTCCGATATATTTTTTAAAAACACCAAATGTGTGTTTAAACAATTAATTGGCGATCCTGCCAGGAGAACGTGAAGTAACAGCCCGAAAGGAAGTACGGCTAGTAACGTTCCAGGAGGACTTGATATATGTAAACCTTGTGCGAAAGGGTATATCATAGTCCATTAAATAAAAAAACAAGTATCCCGCAAAAAAAAGGGAGAAAAGTTAAATAAAACAAATTTAAAAAAGTATCCCGTGAAAAAGGGAGAAAAACCCAAAAAAAACAAAATTAAATTTAAAAAAGTATCCCGTGAAAAAGGGAGAAAAACCCAAAAAGACAAAATTAAATAAAAAAAAGTATCCCGTTAAAAAGGGAGAAAAAACCCAAAAAAAACAAAATTAAATAAAAAAACAAGTATCCCGTAAAAAAGGGAGAAAAGTGAAATAAATCAAATTAAAAAAATAAAAAATAAATATCCCATAGATAAGGGGGAAAAACTAACTGTTTAGTAACTGGTGTGTAAAGTGAAAAAGCAAAAAAACCCAAGAACATTTAAAAAGACTGTGCGCTGAGAAAGATAGCAAAAACAAAAAAAAGGACACTAAAATTTTATTAAAAAAAAAACCGAAAGAGGCATTGTGCGCTAAGTCAAAGCGTCGCCACCGTGGGACAACAGAGAACGTTAAGTACAGAAAAGCAGCAATTGGCGTTCCATCGGAATTTTAAGACAACAGCACCAGGAGAAGGAGAAGGAGCAGCACCATTTATATATGTAAGAATAGTTTATTTTATATATTTTATTACTATTAAGCAAATTTAAAAATCAAATGGGAAATTATCCCACAAAAATTAAATTTGAAAGGCTCTATTATTGTGAGTATTGTTTAGGCAGTAGTCATAATACTAATAAATGCCCATATTTGAAAAAATATAAATAAGCTTTTAAAATATTAAACTGGAAGAATTAGTCATTAAATTTCCCAAAATGTCGGTTAATAATTTTTTCTGCAGAGGATATAGCTAGATTAATAGCTACACAAACAACCAATTTAAGGACTGAGATAGCGCAGTTGACAAATCAAATTAGGAATTTGACCAATGCTACACAAGTGACCGAATACCACACTCAGACTATTAATGACGCAATAACATGTACTGAAAGTTTAGATATCATCAAATCCTTGCCGGAATTCTCTGGTAAATCGTATGTTAGTTGGAGAGAAGCTGCAAAGAATTCGATGAGTTTATATATAGAAGGAAGTAGAAAGTATTTCGGAGCACTGACCATTCTTCGAAATAAGATAGTGGGTAATGCAAATGATATTCTTACCAATCACGGCACCGTGTTAAACTTAGAGGCAATATTTGCTAGATTAGATTTTGCCTACGCTGATAGACGACCAATTCACGTAATTGATCAAGAAATGAGCATATTAAGACAAGGATCGAAATCCTTAATAGATTATTATAACGAGGTTAATCAGAAATTAACATTACTGATTAACAAAACTATAATGACACACGGCACGAACTCGGAAATAACAAAGCAATTGAATATTAAGAATCGTGAAACTGCTTTAAGAACTTTCATAACGGGTTTAAACCCCCCATTAAATCAAATTCTATTTACATTATCTCCCACCGATTTGCCAAACGCACTTGCAAAGGCACAGGAGCTGCACTCAAATCAAATGCGTTCAGAATTCGCATTAAATTTTTCAAGGACATACGCAACGGAAAATAAAGGTTTTCATAATAATTTGCGAGGTCCTAGAAATAATCACCAAAAAACAGGAAATCATTTCCAAAATAATTTAAGATATCCTCAAGCGGGAAATAATCTCAACACAAATTTCCCAAAACCAGAACCAATGGATACGTCATCCAATAACGTGCCATATGCACAACAAAAGCCACTTGTTTATAACCAAACACCTCAACCAAGAGTTTTCCCGAATCAGCAACAAAATGCTGCCGCACAAAAATGGCAGTTTAGTCAACCGATAAAAAGACACATGAATTTTAGTGGTCAACCGCAGTTGAAGGCACAGCGTATAAATAATTTAAATGAGAATCATTTTTTAGAGCAAACCTCCACCTGCCCTACATATTCCGAACGGACAGACAGCTTGGAAGAACAATGAGGATATTAATAGACACTGGTGCAACGAGCTGTTACATTAGAAAGGGAATATATAACAATGGTAGGGAATTAGCAATTAAGAAGAGGGTAAGAACCATTCATGGTTCGACCATCATAAACTGTTATCATAATGTACATCTGTTTGGATTTATGGAAAGATTTTATGAAGTAGATAATTTAGAAAGTGACTTCTTGATAGGAGTTAATTTTTTGAAGAAAATTAAAGCCAGAATCGATATGGTTAAGGCAGAGCTTGCTTATGGAGATAAATGTAGAGAAAAATTATATTTCTTAAACATGGAAGAAGATAATCCTAATAAAATACAGAAGTACCAAGTTAACGATAATGTCGTTAAAATTAAAAATAGCAACTTAAACCCCTCGGGACGAGAGAGTCCTGAGGCGCCCGCCGAAGTTTTTACCGGCAATACAAATAATGAAGCAAAAAAATGCAAGATTACATACAATTTAAACCCCTCGGGACGAGAGAGTCCTGAGGCGCCCGCCGACGATAATACCGGCAACAAAATAAATAAAGTTAAAACTGTGGGACAAAAAAGTCTTACAACGCCAGTCGATGAAATTACCGACAATGAAAATAAAATTAAAAATGTGGGACAAAAAGGTCTTACAACGCCAGCTGATGAATCATACCAGCACAGAATAAAAGATATAAAAAATTGTTTAGAGGAAGAAACCTCTAAAGCTTATTCCAATAATATATTGGAAATTAATAATTTGGAATTTGGTGATGGTAATAAAATTGAAGAGTTTGCCACCAAATATATAAACAGCAATAAGGAAACTGAAAATATCAACATTCCTTTGTTAAGAGAAGATGTTATTAAAATAATAAAAGAAGCTCATAAAAATGTGAACATGGATTTACCTTTTAGAACAGATATTAAGGCGGAAATTAGAACTGAGGATGAAAAACCTATATGGTCGAAACAATATCCATATTCTATATCTGCTAATAGTTTTGTTAATAAGGAAGTTGAAAATTTGTTAGAAAAAGGCATAATAAGGCATAGTAAAAGTCCTTATAATTCACCTGTTTGGGTAGTTCCTAAAAAAGGGAATGAACGAAGATGGGAGTCCTAAACTAAGGATGGTCATAGACTTTAAAAAATTAAATGATAAAACTATATCTGATAGGTACCCGATGCCCAATCCTGAGGTTATACTTTTTTAATTTAGGGGAGGCAAAGTATTTTTCAACTATTGATTTGGAGTCCGGATTTCATCAGATATTGATGGAAGATAAAGACATAGAAAAAACGGCATTTTCCGTTAATAATGGAAAATATGAATATCTGCGGATGCCTTTTGGGTTGAAAAATGCTCCAAGCATATTTCAGAGAGCAATGAATAATATTTTACATCAATGTATTGGTAAATTCTGTCATGTTTACATTGATGATATTATAATATATTCGAAAACATTAAGAGAGCATATATACCATTTAAGGCATATAGTGGAAACACTTGAAAAAGTTCATATGAAAATATCAATTGAAAAATCAAGATTTATAGAAACGGAAGTCGAATTTTTAGGATATGTTGTATCCCATAAAGTTATAAAAACCGATCCAAAAAAGGTGGAAACAATAAAAAATTTTCCAAATCCCAAAACATTAAGGCAACTTAGGGGATTCTTGGGATTGACAGGATATTATAGGAAATTTATAGAGAATTATGCGACAATAGCTAAACCATTAACTAAACACCTAAAAGGAGAAAATGGCAAAATATCACAATATATGTCAAAGAAAACAAATATTAATCTTGACCAGGAAGGAATAGTCGCTTGCGAAACTTTAAAGGACGCATTACGAGAACAAGTTGAATTAGTTCAACCAAATTTTGAAAAAAAATTAATCTTGACTACTGATGCTTCCAATGTGGCAGTAGGTGCAGTCCTATCCCAAGAGGGAAGGCCAATAACATTTATTTCAAAAACATTGAGTTCAACTGAACAAAATTACGCGACAAACGAAAAGGAATTATTTGCTATCGTTTGGGCATTAAAAACATTACGTCATTACCTTTATGCCGTAAAAGATTTAGAAATTCACACGGACCATCAGCCACTGTCATTCGCAATGTCTGAAAGAAATCCTAATGTGAAAATGAAGAGATGGAGAGCGTTTATTGAGGAATTCTCACCAAAGATAATTTATAAACCAGGTGCAATAAATGTTGTTGCTGACGCATTGTCTAGACAACAATTAAATAATTTAACGGAATCAAATGATGATTTAAGTGATTCACTTACAAACACGCAACATTCAGCTGAAAGTAGTGATGATTATCAAATTAAACGAACAAAGAAACCATTAAATCATTTCAAGCAACAGATATTAGTAGATAAAGGCGCAAGAATTACTACTCAGGAAAGAGGCTCATGTTTTGGAAACAATCGCTTTTTAATTGAATACGACAGGCCGGAAAATATTATTTCCGTTCTTTCCGAATACTTAAATCCTAAAATTGTCACAGGAATATATTGTACTCCAGAAGTGATTTATGAAATCAAATTAATACTAAAAAACGCTTATCCAACAACAAAATTTTTACACGCTAGTTATTTTCCTAATGATATTGTTAATAGAGAGGATCAAGCAATTATCATAGAGCAGACACATAATCGAGCCCATCGCAATTACAGAGAAAATCTAATACAAATTCGGGAACAATATTATTGGCCGCAGATGGTTAAGCAATTTAAGCAGTACGTTAAAAATTGCAATATTTGTAATAGCAATAAGTATGAAAGACATCCCAAACTAATTCCGATAGGCCAAGCACCAATACCTAATAATGAAGGAGAACAATTGCACATAGATATATTTTTTGCGCAAAATTTAAAATTTATTACTTGTATAGATGCGTATTCGAAATTTGCAATTATAAAACGTATAGAGGATAAGGTAGGTATGGACGAAAAAATTCTTGAGATTTTACAAACGTTTCCAAATGTCAAAAATATAATTCTAGATAATGAACCTAGTTTTTGTACGGCACAATTTAAATCATTGATGAATAGATTAAATATACAAATCTTCTTTTGCACACCAAGACATAGTACTACAAATGGGCAAATAGAGCGATTTCATTCTACAATAATTGAAATTGCTAGATGTTTAAAACAAGAACATAATCTGATAAGTGATATAGAATCAATAACTAGAGCAGTACAGCAATACAATAAATCAATACATTCAGTAACAGGGAAGCAGCCGTATAGTATTTTATTTAATAAGGAAAAACATGCCGATGTAAGAGCTAAATTACAAGATGCACAGGAAAGACTTATAAAATTTCATAATAAGAAAAGAGTAAATAAAAATTATCATCCAGGAGAAATAATATACGAAAAAATATTTGGAGAAAGAAATAAACTGAAGCCTAGATATAGGAAACAAATAGTTTGTGAGGATTTAGGAGACAAGGTTAAAATAAAAAAATAGAAATAGAATAATACATAAAGATAATATTAAGGTTTAATTTTTAGGGAAAATGATGTTTTTAATCATATATTTTGTATGGACATGGGGAATAAACGCTGATTTGATCGACTATACTAGGGAAAACTACGTACTAATTGAAGAAGGAAACGCAGCAATTTTTGAGGAATATGAATCGATTTTTCATTTAACAAATTTATCTGTTTTCCGGGATATAATAGAAAACTATAAGAAACCATACGACATAATATTAGAAGATGAAGATACAGTCGATTTTGAAATTGAATTAATGAAATAGGAACATTGTGGAAATGGATTGCAGGGACTCCTGACCATGACGACTTTTTAAAGATTACAAACAAAGTAAATGATTTGGTTGAAAATAATAATCGACAATTTACTACAAACTCCCAATTATTCAAAACAATAACGGACTTAACGCATATAGTAAATGACTTGCAAAACAGTATAAGTAAAACCTCAATAGAAAAACAGAGAAATAAATTTGTTATAAATGAATTGGAAAACTTATTACAAACAATAACAATTTCAAAAATTGGCATTTTAAATCCCATAATTTTAGATTTAGATGAAATTAATGATATAATTAATCATGAAGTCAAGAATGTTACAATATCTGATTTAATGGATGTATCAAAATTTAAAATAGTACAAATGAATGATGTTATAATTATATATATAAAATATCCAAAAATTATGGATATAGGTGTGTTGTTTAATGTAGAAGCTATCGCTCAAAAAGATGGAAAATTATTAATTGAAAATAACGTAATTAAATGCAAAAATGAATTTTACTCAGTGAACAATTGTAAGAAGGAATTAAATCAAGCTTTTTGTATGATAAATAAAAACCAAACTTGTTTAACTAATATCTTAAATAATGAAAGAGCAAATTGTACCAAAATTAAAGAAAAAAATGAACAATTAAAGATTATAAAAGATGGAGCTATATTAATAACAGGAAAACATAACGTTAATAATCATTCAATAGATGGAATTTATTTAGTAACTTTTAATAATAAAGTTGTCATTGATAATGCAGAATTTGAAAATCCCACTGGAAAAATTTTGAATTATTTAAGGGAAGGTAAATTTAAAAATGTTTATATTAAAGAATACATCGAATCGGAAAAAGAGCATTTAAAATTAAGGAATATTAATATATTAAATCAATTTAAACAGGAAATGGAAGAAAAACCGATTTGGTGGTCATTTACTACAATCTTAGTAATACTGTTATTCATGTACATTTTATGCAAATTAGGAAAGAAAATTAAAGTCAAAGCAAAATTAAAAAATGAGAATTGTAAAGAAACATTAATTAATGATATTGCATTAAGAATTCAAAATATAACTGATGTATATTCGAAGACGGGACGCTTCGATTTAGAGGAGGGGGAGTTAACACCCAGCTTCACTAGGCCGCATAACGGCAAATATAAACA
>NW_023466438.1:0-3672 GCF_013731165.1 Rhagoletis pomonella
CGTAGAGGTTTTCGCAAAATACGTCGTCGTCGGTGAGAGTCGGGGTTTATGGTACTTCCTCCTGTTCCCAGAACTTCTTGAGTAGATCGTTCAGAGTGTCTGTCGAGTTCTCAATTACCTGGGTCGTGAATGATGAGACATGCTCTGTTACTGGGCCACTCAAAATCCACCCAAATATTGAATTTTGCGCTATTAAACTTCCACCGACATTGGTTTTTGGGCCTGGAAGTAGCACTTGGGGGATGACATCACTTCCTAATACCATGTCTATTCGAGCTGGAGTAAAGCAGTTAGGGTCCGCTAGAGGGAGAGATGAGTATTCTTGCAGTTCAATGTATGTAACTTTGAACGATAGCAAGAAATTAGTGAGTTGCGGGAGGATTATCGCGTTTGTGGTTATGTTCATGGTTGTATCGGCTGAACAAATGGTAATAGCGCAGATTTTGTTCGCTTTTTGCATCACGCGGCCACCCATTCCCATAATTTCATAATTAGTGGCTATTCGCTGGGGGTGGAAGTCGCGCCTGATTCGTTTTTGGCCTTGTGCCTGTATTTGCTGTTTGTGATTTAGCGGGGTAATGGAGAAGAGAGTGATGCCGTTTTTGGCAGTAAACACAGGTAAAATTGCTATGGCACTCAGTTTCTGAATGGGAGAAGGCTAAACAGTTCCTACAGTAGTGATTATCTTTTATGAATTTGTTGCGATCCTGCACTGAGAGCTCCTTGAATTTGACGCAGTTCATCACAGAGTGGTTGGAGTTGCATAATTTGCAAGATGCCTGCTTTTTTATCTCAGCGTTAAATGAGTGGGTTCTGCTTTTATAGCTGAAAGAATTATTCTTATTAGGGGTTGATGAGCTAGGAGGGTAATTTTGGTTAAAGCCTTTGGGCTTATTTGGCCTATACTTACTAAGTCGTTCTACAACTTCGTACCGTGTTGTCAGGAATTGGTCCATTTCGGACCAGAGAGGCAACTCCTTTCTTGAGTTGAGGGATTGTTCCCATAAGGCGAGAGTTTCGTCTGGGAGTTTTGAGGAGCAGAGGTATATTAGCATAGGGTCCCAGTCTTTTGTGGATACACCATTTGCATTGAGGGTTGAGAGGCAATTGTTAATAGTGGTCTGTATTGCCTGAATTTTTTCCCCATTTTCACTATGAATGGGTTGAATATTAAAAAGGGTTTTGAGCTGGTTGTCGACGAGAATTCTGCGATTCTCGTATCGAGACTTTAAAGCGTCCCACGCCAGCTCAAAATTGTGGTCATTAAGTGCATAATTTTTAATTATGAGTCCAGCTTTACCTCGAGTTTTTTGCCTTAAATGATAAAGGTTCTGGGCTTGAGAAAGTTTGAGGTGATTTATGTACACTGCTGTGAACATATCCCTAAAGGACGGCCAGTCTTCATATCCATCGTAAAATGTTTCCGTGTCACAAGCAGGCAATTTTAGATAGTTTTGGAGTTCGGGTGGGGCTGGTAGTGCTGAACTGCTGACGCTACTGGCGGCCATCATGTCGGGTTGGCGATCGCTGAGTAATTCGTTGATGCGCGTCCTGGTACTTATGCACGTGTCTACCGCGGTGTCGTACTTCGCCTCGCATGCCTTACTGGATTTCTCGTCCGAGCTGCTCATGTATACCGCTTCGTATGAGTTCTCCACCCATGACAAGTGTTTGTTGAGTTCCTCCAAGAAAAGCTTGAGACTGGCTTCCGAGTGGTCTGTTTCGCAAATCTTCCACCATTTCGCGCAATATTTTTCCAGCTTAGAAATTTCTAAAAGGAATTTTTTCTGCGCTTTGGTAAATTCCTCGTCGTCAGCTTGGGACTTTGACCGTGTTTTTTTTGTTGCCTGGTGAGGAGGCTGGAGGGAAGGGGTTTCCTGTTTTTCCTCGGCCATTTTAATTTAATTTATTAAGTGCTCTTTCTAATTATTTGGTTAATTTTATAAATTGAGTACTTGTAAAAAACTTTGAGAGTCACTGTATGGTCTCAGCGCGTCTGAGCACAATAGAATTTATATAAGTATATGTGGACGTATGTATATGTACGAGTGCGTAATTTTCGCAAAAATTGAAGGGGTTTAAAGTTATTTTAATAGTTTAAATTTCTGGGGTGTTATTTAAAATAGTTATTTTGATTTAAAAATTTGGGCTTATTGGGGAATTAACAAAATCGGATTTCGTTCGCACTGATACGAATAATTTGTGGAGTCACTGTATTGCCTCAGCGCATCTGAGCACAATAGCATGTATTGCAAGAATGATAGAATACAAGATTGCGCCGATCAGAGAGGATTTTTGAGAATAACTTTTGTGTGACGTCACACTGGTGCAATTGCGAGAGAGAAATGCCAAAACATGAGCAAGAATGGAAGAAGAAGAAAAAATTTTGCAAGGAAAAACGTAAACAAGTTGCACCAGTGTGACATCATGCAAACAACGATTCTGTCAAATTCGTTAAGAGAGGAATAGCGGTCCGAGATCGGCGCAACCTTTGTATTCTCTCAATCGTGCATGTATTGGGTGTACTTGTTTTGCTCTAAAACAATTAAGATACGGAAATATGTATGCGCGGGTACCTGCACTGAGATTCGTGTAAATAGCTTTGTACGTATTTTTGTATGTGAACGCGGGGCAAAGTGAAAAACAAAATCAAACTAATTTGCCAATTATACAAAAGAGTAGGTATATGTACATATATGTACGTGTGTGCCTATGTCAGCCGTTTGCTGTAGTTTGGCGCTTAGAGACCAAATTGAAAACAAATATGTACATGGGCTGTTTGATCTACTAACAAGTATGTATGCACACTTATGGACATATATTTTTGGCGCTGGAGTATTATGTAGTTCAAACGTACAAAGGCAAAGGGAGCTGACCGAAGCAATATTATTTGATGTGAGTAGGAGATGGGAAACTGGAAATTTTGTTTGCAAATTCCCAGTAGGAAATTTAACTTTCACTTGACAATATTTGTGATTTCGTATTTTACTAGTGAACAAATATTACTGCGATGAGCTTATATGATTTATATGTCCGTGAGGGAGTGTATATATATATATATATATATATATATATGTACGTAGTTTAGCGGATTTTTCCTCGATTTTAAGAGTGATACGGGGATACATATATGTGTTTATGTGATTTTGTGAGCTTATGTACCGACCGGGTGAACGGTAACTCTGCGAAATGAGAGGTTTTTTTCCTCAACGGTAAATGAAAAAATAGAGCAATTCCGTTTACCGTTTTTTTCAAAAATCCGCTAAACTTTTTATAAAATGTATATATGCATATATGTACATATGTTTTTGAGTAACTCACTTTGGCATTTGACTTGGGTACAAACTTTTTGCTTAGGAACTGCTGCTCTACTGTACCGATTGCTGCCTTTGTGCTGTCGCTGTCGTTGTTGTTGTTGTTGTGTGCGTTGGCTGCTACTGCTCTGCTGCCGATGTACACCGGTTGACGATGGTGCTGCTTCCGATGGAAACGCTAAGTTTCTAGGGCTCCATCGTGGTGTGCAATCCAAGTTGCCGGGGGCTGCTGCCGTGGTTCTCCTGTTTTCTTGAAAACCCACGAGAAACAAATCTTTTTTTTCACGTTCTATTATTTTGTGTTTTTTTTTCGAATTATTTGAAACTTTTTCTTTGTTAGTTTATCTATTTAGGCACA
>NW_023466438.1:3772-7511 GCF_013731165.1 Rhagoletis pomonella
CCCCCCTATCCGACGAGCTAGATCCGAACCAGTACGTGCTGAATGTTACCTCTCACTTAGGATATCGGATCAATAAAAGATCGTTACAGCTTCAAGCTGTGCTTCCAGCTACGATGACATGCGTGTTTCCTGCACTTGCAGCTGGGATGAAATCTATGACATGGCAGCCAATAACGTGTTCATGTCCATAGCTGTTGGTGAACTAGGAGCCTTTTGCTGTTCTTCAACCTTCCCGAATGTCTGGTGCACATCCTTCGACGAACATGCAGCCTCATCCTTCTGTTCGTCCTTTGCGGATGCATCGGACATACCCTGGAAGTCGTATTTGTCCACGTCGATGCCTTCTGCTTCCATAGCCTCTCGCAGCCGTGATAGTAACACCACTTTTCTTCCGGAGGGTGCTAAATTTCGCTTCTCCAACTCCTGTTTGAGTTCCTCGATCTTTAGGTCTACAATTTTTGCCATTTTTAAAAGATTATCCTTCGAGATTTATTAAACAATCTCACTTCTGACATCAATTGTTACGATTATCCTTGAAACCTTGAGGGATTTCCCAAATATCCTACGGCCCGTATCGCTGGATTGTTAAATAATTGTTCACGATGACCAAATTGTAGTACAATTAACTTTATTGTACAACAGATAATTTACAATACTTGCTAATACCGTAATGTAGCGATGGGCAGTAGCCATCCCCAGAAGCACATTAGTGCATCAGAAAGGTACTATCGTACCAGACGGTCAGCCCTCAGAATCCTGGAGAAACTGAGGGATAAGAAGCCAGAAGAACTGACCGCAGAAGAGCTGGACTCAAGGAATTGGGCCAAAAAGTTTATGGCTGAACACCAGGCGAAAGCCAAACAAAATTCTGCTCAAGGCAAGCGGAAGTCCTCTAGGGAGCTAAGCTCGGAACCCAAGAGAACAAGGGTATCCGCCATTTTAACAGCGGACGAGCTGCCGACGCGGACGCGGCGAAGGACACATTTACCAGGGCTGTGATAGACCGCAGCTCACATTATGGTGAAATATCACCACAGAACTGGGACCTGGTCAACAGGCGACTCTGGGCCGTCTATAAGGAGGTTCTAGGGGAAAACCCAGGACCACCCCCCAGTTGTGCGGACGCCGGTTGGTTCCAAAACCGCGTCAAATTGACAAGGTGCGCGGACCAGAGATTTGTCGACCTATATACCCTGGCCATCAGTCGCGTATGCGAGGTCTGGCCGGGTGCACGCCTTGAGGTGATAAAGCGGCAAGACATTCCCAATCGGCCCAGATCCAGGGCCTGGATTCCAGACTTCCACACCGACCCACAGGAAGTGCTGGAATGGATACGCATGGGCAACCCCGAGCTACCCACCCACGACTTTAAGGTAGCAAAGATAGGCGATATCGATGGCAAGCGAAGGTTAGCGGTAATAGTCCTCAACGAGGAATCAGTAGAACCGCTAGCCAACCAAAACTGGAGGATAAATTATGGCTTCCAAGCCTTGAACCTCCACGTTTATCGGCAGGACGTGTCAGGGAAACAACACCCTACCGACGAAGCGAACGCAGTGGAAAGTGCTACTGACGACGAAGTGGCATCCACCTCCGGAATGGTAGGCGAACTCTTCGAGAGGGTGACTCTAGAAGAGGGGGCGGGGGACCACTCCGACTTTTCCGACACCATGGTGGAAGGAGAAGGGGAGGATATCCTCCCCCTTTCTGATGAAGAGGACGTCAACCAGACTGTGGTTGGCTGTCCAGCAGCAGCACGCGAAAGTGATGGTGGGGATAGTTCAGATTAATCTCCACCACTGCAAGGCGGCTTCAGCCGCACTTCTCCTCCGTCTCGCCGAAAGAGAAGAGGAGATCGCACTCATCCAGGAGCCTTGGGTCATAAAAGATCGGGTTTGTGGATTGAATATGAAAGGATATAAGCTGTTCTATGTAACTGACAAAGGTAAACCCAGGTCGTGCATATTGATAAAAAAGTGTATTAATGCATTTCTCTTGATACAGTATAGCGATGCGGATAACGTCATCACAGCAGTGGAATCAGGCGGAAAGTCTATTTGGCTGGCTTCCACATACATGGCCCACGACGCAGATACACTACCTCCACCACCATCCTTAAGGAGCGTGGTAATGGAGGCTTCTAGACGCGGCACTCCGATGTTCATCACATATGGGGCAGCTCAGATACAAATGAACGCGGTGAGTCGATATTCGAATTCATTATGTGCAATAACTTACAGGTTAGCAACGTAGGTGATACCCCTACCTTTGTGACGTCTGTTAGAAGGGAGGTCCTTGACATTACATGTGTCAATGAGCAAGGGGCAGAGCTCTTGAATGACTGGAGAATCTCAAAAGACAACTCCTTTTCAGATCACATGTACGTCGTTTATAACCTATACGTACCAGTAAGAAAACAACAAGCGGTCTTAAACCGCAGAAAAACAAATTGGAAAAAATGTGAAACAATCTTTTCTAAAAAATATTCTGACCTCACAAATCAAATAAACTAGGAACATCAACTTGATAACGTCGTAGACGATATAACTAAAGCATTTCATCGTGCAGCAAAATTAGCCTGCCCAATCAGGGCAACAAGTAGGAAACCAAAACCTCCATGGTGGTCCACTGAAATTGCAACCCTCAGAAGGGAATGCACATCAAAATTTAATGAAGCTAAGAGATCCAACTCATGGAGTGAATTTAAAGACTGGCAACGCCGATTTAAGTATGTGTTGAGGACATGGACGAATGAGGCGTTTTTCTATTCATTTTTTATTCCACATATGTATAAGTATATACATATAGTATATAAGCTTTTGAATTCTTGTTAACACTAAACACATCCAAAACCTTGAATTTTATACCAATGTATACATTGCAGTTACTAAACACTAAACATATCTAAACTGAATTTCCCCTAACATTGCATGTATACAAATGTACACATTGTATCATAAACGCTTGCACATACATACACATATATTATAAATGTTTGTAAAAATCCTAACGTTTAAAAAAACCGCGAAGTGCTCGGGCACTCGCAATCTAACCCTCGCTCAGCATAGACTGACTATCGTTTCCTAACTCTACTACAGTCCACTAAATTTTAAATCTTTAACGTCAATAAAACCATTGAATTGTTATTTACATTATTAAAGAAAATTAATCTTTTATTTGCACGGAACTAAACACAGCCCCACTAAGTTGCCAAGAGCGCAACATATGGTCCTTAGCGAGCCATTCGATTTGAATTGGCAGCACTTACGGCGCCTAATCTGGCTAAGTATAGCAAGAGGGACACTCTTTTCGTAGAAGTAAAATCGAGCGGTTGATTGCGAGCGGTGCGCGAAGAAAAAAAAAACTCAAACTAACGCAAAGTGGAAAAAAATTTAAACAAAATCTGAATCAAAAAACAAAACTAAGCAAAAATAAGAAACAGTTTAACAAATTTGAACAAAAACTCAAACTTAATAGTGCGTGCTGTGGCGAACAAAAGGCAAGTTTCGGGACTGTGCACATACATATGTACACACATAAGTACATATGTACAAGTAAAAGCGCTTAAAGGCGAATAAACAAATAAACTAACAACTCAGTGTGCCTAATTAGATAAACTAACAAAGAAAAAGTTTCAAATAATTCGAAAAAAACACAAAATAATAGAACGTGAAAAAAAAGATTTTTTTCTCGTGGGTTTTCAAGAAAACAGGAGAACCACGGCAGCAGCCCCCGGCAA
>NW_023466439.1:0-7510 GCF_013731165.1 Rhagoletis pomonella
TATGTATTACATAATATTGTATTTAGCATCAACACTTTTTGAAAGAGAGCTTACTAATTGTTGATGGTACTGGTAACAGTCACAGCGTCTCCATTCGCTGCTAACACTGCCATGTTTGCGGTGCCATGATCTTCCACAGAGGTGAAGTTAGCTCCATAGTATTCATAATCATCAAAGGTTTTATTATCGTAAATTAATGTACGTATATGATCAGCAAATTCTTGGCTAGTCATGTTTTTGAAAGTCTCCTCAATAGTCTGTTTAAGATCAGGCTCATTTTCCATATCACCTAGGTTGGTTCGTTGACCATAGGCGTGTTTGAATGTTTCAATTACCCGTTGCCAGTATATTTCCCTGTTTTCGGTGTGGAGATCCGTCAACACGTTAAACATAAATGCAAGGACGGCACCACTAGATGGTAAAGGAGTTGTGTAGAGGGTATATCCATCAGTTACATTCGCTATAATGTGGTCAGAATCCTCCCAACGAACTCTAAGTTGGAGAAAAATTTGGATTTTTTTAAGATTGGTAAAATTAGTTATGATATTGCTTTTTAATATACATACTCGAAATTTCTCAAGTCTTCTTCCGTAATAATTCCACCCATGTTTCTAATATCTTCTACAAACATTTTGCCTGTTTCTCCGCCACCGTAAAACTCTTCCACACCATTTTCGGCAATTTTTTCCAGAGTAATACCCAATTGAGACCGCTTCATGTAGTCTCCTTCAATGTAAGGCGTGCCATCTCCTTTGAGAAAGACTTCTGCCAACGACGGTTCGTTACGAATTATATCTTCTTTTGATTTAATGGCCGCAGCGAGGTATGGAGAGACCCAATGGCCTTCTTTGCACAATTTTATGGTAGGCTGAAATAGCGCTTTCCAAGGTAGACGCCCGTATTTGGTATGCATTTCCCAATAACCAAGCAGTTCTCCTGGTACAGCTCCAGCTCGAGCACCTGTGTATGAGTTAAAGGTGATGTAACCCACTAAATTCCAATAACTCAAAAGCTCAGTTAGTCTAGACTTAATTTTAATAACTTAATTTAACTTAATATTTTGGCCAACCTGTTATATGAGAAACTGCGTTGGCACTTAGTTAAAACTTAACTGAAAGATTAATGTACGCAAACCTATTTTTTTGCATGAAATTTTTTGATGTGGCATTTTAGGCGGCGAACTGTTAAATAGCTGAAAAAGAAAATACATAAACAAAATATTTTCGTTTCTGGCTTAAGTTGACCCGTTGAGTAATCATTGACAATTTCTTACCGTAAGTTAAATTAAGCTAAGTCAAGACTAATTAGCCTTTAACTAAGCTTTATGTAGTTACCCAAAAAAACCACGTCACTTATAAACGTGGAGAACTATAGATTTTTGATTTCTAAGTTATATTTCTAAGTGCAAAGAGAGCCGTGAGAGAATCATGCTGTCATTAAATTTTTTAATAAAATTCCTACATATATGCTACACAAATATATTTTTTTTTATAAATGTAATTCATCTGGCAATCGGAAAACAAACCTTCAAATAGAGGCATAAAATTAAATAAAAACAACAATAATTTGAAACGCGTAAATATATTTATTTTAAGAGTAATTTTGTAGCTATTTTGGTGTAAAAACAAATTAAACGTTTACAACTTTACGTGTACATATTAGGGATGTTAATTTTTCAGCTTTTTCCGATCCCGGGATTTTCGGGATGTCGTATCACAATTCCGGGATACCGGAATTAGTCACGGGATTTATATATTCATTAGTTCTCAACAATTTAAATCGAAAAAAATTGCTCCTTTATTGTGTGAGAAGCTCTCCTACCAAATGCAAGAGGAAATTTCTTTACAATTAAAAAAAAATTTTTTCAAAAACAAATATTGCGAAATTTCAAAGATAAAATTTTAAAAGGACATTTTCAATACTTACTATTACTTATGCACCAAAAACTTAAATCTGTTTAAATTCTACAGGATTTCCTCTTTAATTTGATACCCATACTTCTTCTCTAGGCACATTTCTCTGAATTTTGTAAATCATTTTTGAATTACAGACGTCAGATTGAAAAGCTAATAATAATAATATATTTGGCTCATGGTTTCGCGATTATATTGATATTTGTGCTTAAAATTTATTATCGCGCCCGGGATCCCGGGATTGACATTCCAAGTACATATGTATCCAAGTGCTGAGAATCTAAAGCAGGCATGGGCAGAGAATTAGCAGGTGCAAAAAGAGCGTAAGCATCGCAGCAGCATGCAAAATGAATTCGGCACACTAACACATTCTCACTTTTAGCTCTTGTTTGTTTGTGGTAGTGCCCAGGGTCGTAGCCAGGATTTTTTTCGGGTGGGAGAGGGGGCGAGAGGTTCTGGCAAAATTTTTGACGTAGAATACGTCTTACCTTACGATATGGAAGCTATGCTGAAATGTTGTAGTTGTAATTTTTATAGCTTCACGAAAACGCTTATTGCACGAGAACTAATGAAGGGATTTCAAAGAAAAGTGTGGCATTTCAAAGATAAAATTCCAAACCTATCTACAGATTCATTTTGGTAAGTAACCGATTCGGTTTCTGTCATAAAAAGAACGGTAAACATTGGCTTATTTGGGGGTAAATTTTGAGCCTTTAAAGTGCTCCAGCAGCTTATGATTTGCAGATATAACTCTCATTTTCGGGATATAGATTCTTTGGAGCAATAGAATTATTACCGTTTCCAGATTTTATATAAATTCAACAAATATTGAGCATTTTAAGGTAAAAAATTGTTGAAAAAATTTTCAAATTTTTTTTATTACCAAAATGCTCGAAAACCGCTCGAATGATTTGGTTTTTGTTTCCTTTAATCATAATAATTAATTCAAGGGTTTTCCTTTCGTTTGATGTATGGGAAGTATTGGTTGATATTTTCTTAGTATGTCTATTTGATTCAAATATATGGGCATAAATGATTTCCCATACAAAATCACTTCGTCATCGTTTTGCAAACACGTGCATGCGTTGGAAGTGAGTGGAGGAGACAAAAAGTATGTATGTGTGCGTAAGTACATATTTCGTCTTTTGATAAACAGATGGCGCAGTATTTATAACCTATTTAATCGCAGCGTATGTATGTAAACACATACACACGAACATACATATGTTTACTGCAGTTAATGTGGATCTGTTTTTATTTTTTGGTAGTCTATGTATGTATGTATGTCTATACATATTATATATGTACATACGTATATGTATGAACACATGTATGCATAATACGCGAAAACTATTTGAAGTGAAACAAGACTTAGAAAAACCCCAATCCAAAAATAAAAGTAAAGATGAGCACGTACATAGATAAAGAAAAGGATAAAGGCAAAAGTACATATAAAAAAACAAAGTTGCGTAAAGATAAAGGCATAAATGAAGACCAAGGTAAATTAATCACTTTACTTATATAAGGGCAAAGATGAAGGGGAATATGTATATGAAGAATATGATAAACAAAAAAATTAAAACAAAAAAATTAAAAAAAAAGGAAAAGATGAGGATGAGGATACCGATAAAAGTATAGATGAAGATAGAGGAAGAAAGATTAAAATAAAGGTAGTTGTAGAGAAATTGAGTTAGAGGATTGAGTCCAATCTGGTAGCTGTTTCGGGATTTGAGTAATTTTCGGGATTCTCGGGACTTATCGATATAATAATCGATATTTTGTCAGTTCTGTTATCGATTTTGTTATCGATAACGTCACTGATTTTGATATCGATATTTTCGGAACTTATCGATATAATTATAGATATTTTTTATCGATTTTGTTATCGATATTATTACCGATTTTGACATCGATATTTTCATAGATATTTTTTATCGATGTTTTTTATCGAATTTGCTATCGATATTATTATCGCTTTTGTTATCGATATTTTTTTCTTATACTTTCTTCGATAACAATGGTTTTCTTTGATATTTTTATCGATCTTGTTATCGATTTTGTTATTGACTTTGTAATCGATTTTGTCATAGAGTTTGTTATCGTTGTTATGTAATTGATTTTTTGATAGATTTTGCAATCGATTTAGTTGTCGATTTTGTTATCGATATTTTTATCGATTTTGTTATCGATATTATTACCGATTTTGATATCGATATTTTCAAAGATATTTTTTATCTATGTTTTTATCAAATTTGCTATCGATATATTGTAAATAGATTTTTTCTAAAATTTCACACTCCCACCCACAGGGATGGTTTTTGGAAGCAGGAGAAAAGGGGGAAGAATTCAATTACACTTCCTAAATGGTAGCGAAATTCCACAAAAAGGTGTGGATATTGGAGCATCGTGGTATTTAAATAAAAAAACGAATTTGATATAATTATTTAAACTAGCTTATTTACATCGAATATAACCCCTGATTGTTATTAAAAATAAATATTGCTATGGATGGTCCCCTTTGATCCATTTTTTTATTGTTTGTCTGCCTTGTAAATTCTTTGCGGTACAATTTACATTAAATAGATATGAATAAGCTATTTGTTTGTGGAAAAATTATGGAATTTTGATTAAAAGAAGCCAAATAAAAACATTTGGAGCTTACGTTTTTTTCGCGGTTATGGCTCTTTTGCTACGAATATGGTAATTCAAATTCTTTGATATTGCACTTTTATACTAGTTTCATATATAAGTAGATTATCCTCATTTTCGAGCTTGACTCCCTAATCTAAAGAGATTAGCCATATAAAATAATCTCCGATTTAACCGATAACTTTTCGGTGTCCATCCTAGTTTTATCGATTGTTTTTGCGAAGAAGAGGAGAAATGGCAAATGTAAAAGTAAACAAAAATGGATGCTAGCAAGGAAAAGAGGTTTGTAAAGGTATTTTATTTAATAAAATATTAATTTAAAATACATTTAAATTGCTTAATATAGCAGAAAAACGTGATCACGGTGGCACAGAGAAGAAACATAACTTTTCCTTGAGATGTGAGAATGACAAGCACGAAAAATTTTATAGCTAATAATCTGAAATCTGTGTAAACGGGGTGATTAAAAAACGGGCTTTGATTGAGCTAATATTTATATGTGAACATACTTTTAGTGTTAGCTTAGCTACTGAACGACTGAGATAGGGAGCGTGATCTACATCGTCGAATGAGAAGTGCCGTAAGTGTGCAATTATATCGCGCCATTGACTAAACCTAGCTGTCTTGTGTTTCGACTGGATCCATGGATGCGGTTTGCTAATATTATATTGTGTCAAAGTCTCATTCGGAGACACCAGCAGTGCGATTCCAGCATTCGCTATCGCTAATTTCGATCGCTAAAGATCTTCAAAAGAATAGCAGGCGCGCTTAACAACATGCAACGTTTAGTTACATGCCCCTCATACTGCCAGATTTGCCTGATTACACTTTGTTTCTGTTACTTCTCCATATTGCGTACTTTTAGGACACACGGCTTTTAATTTAGATCATTGCGCGATTTGCTTTACAGCGACTTGACAGAATCATTACATAGATCACCACGAATGTCGACAAACACAACTATGCAGCATTTACGGGAATTTCGTCATTTTAGCCTACATTGAATTTCTCTAGGCTAACAGTTCTCACCTATTTTGTCTTCTTGTCGTCAGCGAATGCAGAACAAACACCTCTACAAATTTACAAAGTAAAAATTTCACTACTAAAAATTTAAAAATGTTCTTAAAACTTGCAAATAAATTTGGAAAAGAAATATCACTGTTTTTGTTTTTGGGAGTAGGGTAGGAGTGTCATTGATAAAATTAGAGCGAGAGAAAGTTTTTCTTACAAAACCTTTCATTATTGAATCATGTATACACATATTTGTACATACATAAATACATATAAAAAAAAAAATTCATCTGATTTCCCTACAAACCATTTTTTCAAAGTACTCTGCAATGTAAAGAAATTTTAAAGAATTCGTTAAGATTTAATTCGATTTTTTGCCGAATTTTCTAAAATGAAATAAATTAAGCACACTTCCATTCTTTTACGAAATTTCAGAAGAAAATCTGTGAAGCAACGAAATTAATGGTGCTATGTGAAGAATATCTTTCAGAATTTTTCCAGAATTTTCTTTATTTTTCGTACAGAAATTTCTTTACGAGTTCGTGTCAACCACTTAATATAATTTTCTTTGAAAATTCGTAAAAAATCGTTACAGAAATGAGATACTCCTAACGATTTCCTTAAGATTTCGGGAACTTTGGTTTGCAGTTATTCAGATTTTAATAAATTTTTTTTTTTTGAGTAAACAGTAGTTACTCAGGACCTGATTAATCAGAAACTTGATTAACCGATTAATCGCACATCCCTAGTAAAAATATTAAATACTACACAATTTTATTCTACAAACAAAGTTTCAGATAAATAATTTACTGGTTTAACGACTTATTATGGTAATAAGGCTAATGATTGTTGTCACATGAATATATACATACTAGATAAGAGATAAATGATGTCGATTATAAAGCAAAGTAAAGGGTGATTTAGATAAGGAATTTCAGTTTTAAAAGTTTCCGGGATTCATTCAATGTTTTATATGTATGTAAGTACGTACGTATGTATTTGCCTGAGATACGTATAAAGTGTCGATTATTTTCGAGTCTTCTGCTAGCCTCTAAAGATTTATAACGCAATATATCGTAAAATAACCTATTAGATGCTACTAACCTGTAACACTTGGTTGGCCAACAAACATGTCCTTGTGAGCTTCAGAAGGTGCCATTTCTCGTGCTACCACGGTCTCAACTTTTCGCGTTGATCTTGTGTATATAGTGGCAAAGAAACCTCCGCCAATCCCCATACTGTGTGGCAGCAAAACACCTTCACAGAGGAGTGTGGCTATGGCTGCGTCTACAGCAGAACCACCGTCGTTCAACATTTGGCTGTTGGAAAAAAAATCAACGTAAATAATAAACATCAAATTTAGGCATACATTTATATATACATATGTATAGTATTTTATTTATATAAGTATAGTATTTTTTTACATACATATCGTCGTTTAAAGTACAAAACCGCGTATCGTCATTCTGCAAAACCGCGTAACTGACATTGGCTGCCAAAAATTGGATTTGCTCACACAAGCACAAGAATCCTTTTTGTCAGGTATTAGGGAAATACTATTTACATATCGTCGTTTAAAGTGCAAAACCGCGTATCAGCAAAATGCAAAACCGCGTATGTGAAGTTTTAGAAATTATTTTCTAGTGGGTAAAAACCCTCATATTTCAAAATGGTTCTCTTTTTTATAAAACAATCGCATTTCTGGCTAGTATATTTCAGGACGAATGGATAAGGATTGAGCCAAGAGCTTGTGTGAGCAAATCCACGGTTTTGTACTTTAAACGACGATATAATCGTACCTTACAAGTAGGTATAAATCATCCCCACACTAAGAAAGAAGTAACATCCCTCTAAGGAACTGAACTAACCATAAATGCACTACAAGTTCACTTTTTTCAACTAGGGGTGACTACGCCTCGACTACTTTACGTTGCTTT
>NW_023466440.1:0-7509 GCF_013731165.1 Rhagoletis pomonella
ATGTATGCAGATGTATTCAAAAGCAGTAATCTGTCAAAGTAAAATTTCCAGATGTTCATGAAAGGTATGAAGCCTTCGGCATAGCCGAAGACAGCGCTGCTCTTACTTGTTTTAGTGTTAAAATAGATCTAAAGTAGTGTTACTATATACTAGTCGTGTTTTTAGATTTTTCCTTAATACATTTTCTAAGTTAAGAAATACCACTTATCTGCCATTTTCTGCGGGCAGTCTTTTCATACTATATTAGCCAAATTTCTAAGCTTTCAATTGAACAAAGAATAATAACGCGATCTCTCCCGGGGATACAACAAATTCCTTAATATTCACAAAAATTAACAAAAAAATACTCGTTGAAAACCGCTATTTTCGTTACATTTAAATTGAACTTTTGCTTAATAAAATTATTAAAAAATATTTACGCTTAAATGCATTATTACGGTCTGTATGCGGAGCCATCACTACTTTTTAAGAATATACTGCGGTAGTCAAAATATTAACTTAAAACCGCCACGATCTTTCTAGAGAGCGAAAATTTATTTATAAGCAGCGTTAGAATATTCTGTTTCCGGTCAACGGGGAGCGTTCGCTGTGCAAGTAAGAAAAGTGAGGGGGGCTGGGAAATGTTATTTGGAATGTTCCCTATCGAATGTGACTAATTTTTTAAGTTTTCTCTAAAATTTTACCAAATTGGTTTTTGGCCGCCTAAATCGTTCAAACACCCCTATGTGTGTCGGATGAAGAGATTCAGGAGCTTATGGACTCCGTGGAAACCGATATAGATTTACGAGATTGTAATGGTGACTTTGACAGTGATGACAGCATTGCTGATCCAGATTTTCAACCAGGAAATAGTAGCCTAAATTTGGATGCAAGAGAGTACGAAAATGAGATATCAAGCTGTTTGGAGCAGATGGCAGAATCAAGTGTTCGATTATTGGATCAAATAGATACGTCGCTTAATATTAGTAGTGTACATGAGAATGATAGAGTGGATGCACCGTTATATTCTTCGACACCTTCAACTTTATCAAACCGTTTCAAGTCAAGGAAGAATCCTCGATCGCCGTTACCCGAAGCTGAAGAAAATGGTATTCAGTACATTCCAGGAGCAGGTGGTTTTACTTAAGAATGTGTGTATTTTTAATACTTTCAAACTGCAAAATCATTAATAAAAATTTTATTGTCATTCCTATTAGCTTTGCAAAGCATCGATCCGAAATCGAAAAATTTCAATGCAATGATATGGAAGAAAAGGGGAATGCAACTCCATGTAAATGAAATTGCCTTCCTTGGAGATATTCAACTTCCAAATTTATTCAACTCACTCAAAACGCCTGCCGATTGCTTCAACTACTTTTTTAACAACGAAATTATTGACTTAATAGTTGAAGAAACCAGTCGAGCTGCTTTACGAGAAAACGTAAACACAGTCTTCAAAACAATTCATGTACAAATTCGACAATACATTGGTATTTTATTTTACATGTCACTTTACCGCTATCCTTCTTTGGAAAGTTATTGGAGCAAGAATGCCTATTCGATGCACCTTGTCAAGCAAGCAATTTAAGAACATACAAAAATATTTATGCTTGGCAAACGAAGAGGATCGCATTCAAAAAGGACAGCATGGATATGACCCCCTGTACAGAATCAGAAACCTCTCAGACAAACTAAACGAGCAATTTGACTCTGTTCCAAAAAACCCTCGTTTGTGCGTGGATGAACAGATGTGTTCAACTAAAATGCGTCACCATCTCCGCCAATATATGCCGAATAAGCCACACAAATGGGGAATAAAATTTTTCGTGAGATCTACAATGGCGCAGGAGACAATGTGGTTCTAGCAGACATGCCAGACCTTGGAGCTACAGCGAACGTGGTCGTCAGACTATCTAAAACGATTTCGTCACACTGTCTAAAACCATTCCAAATTTTATGAACCACGTCTTGTATTTTGACAATTTATACACATCCATTTCCTTACTTGTATATCTCCGTGCTCGTGGTATATACTCATTAGGTACTATTCGTATGAATAGAATTCCGCGTTGCAAATTATCCACAGACAAAGAATTGGCAAAGGCTAAACGTGGATTTGTTGAAGAATATACAGCAACTGCTTACGGAGTTGAAGTGACAAATGTATTGTGGAAGGACACAAAGATTGTCCGACTAGCCTCAACATATGTTTTCATTCAGCCATTTGGCCGGACCAATGCTACTTCGGATGGGTTGATGGGCAGATATCATATCCGTTTGAAGACACAAAATGTAATGCTGCGAATCTTTTACCATATGCTAGATATGACTATAACAAATTCATATATTCTCTTTCGGCGACAAAACCCGGCTGAAAACATGAAGATAAGTTTACCACAATTTCGCGAATCTGTTGCTGAAAGTCTGTGCAAGTACAGAACTATTGCAGTGGGTAGGCCACCAGCAGAAATAGCGAGACCTAATTCGTCCACAATAGGGATCAAAGCTAAAATACCAGGCGATAAGGAACGTTTTGATCAGTATGGCCATAGTCCTGGAATGACTGAAGCGAAGGGCAAAAGACGATGCAAATTTTGCAAAAAGTTCGATACACAGGTTTATTGCATGAAATGTAATTTGAACTTGTGTCTAACACCAGCAAAAAATTGTTTTTATAACTTCCACAAACAATAAATAAAATAATATTTGAAATTCAGTATACGCACTGTGGTACTTTATTTTTAAGCTTTAACAGGAATGACCGCTTACAGACAGTCTTTTTTATTTTCAACTTAAAAATGAGGGAAGTGAAATAATTGAAAAAATTACTTCAGATTCGTTATTCCCATCACTAAATTAGTTAGATTTAATATTTTAGTTCTATTTCTGACTGAACTCGCACGGGGGCGCTTATCGGGAATAACGCTCCGGTGCAGGTGATAACGAATGGAAATAAAAACCAAAGCGAAATATTTCTTTTTTAATATTTGTTTAATATAAAATATTCAGTCAGAGTTAAATAAATATTGGTATAAATGACAATGTTGTTACCTTAGTGACAGTGGCCTGGTAGCTGCTGGTCTGCTCGCGTTGATCTTCTAAACCGAAGTGAAGTTAAGGATTTGCGGGATTTTAAATCGGACCGCCGGACAACAACCGATATTAAGGGGAAACTTAACGATAGGTTATTATCCGGCGGGAAACATCAGTTAACGGCGCGAGTTAATAATAATACGTGTGCACATGTATGTGTGTGTACATGTGCACATATGCCAACATTAGGGCGGGTCGAAAAAATATAGAAATATTTAGGGCGAAGGCCTAAACATACCGGCCCCCTTGCGGCAAGCAACATCCAAAATTTATGCAGCAACTACCAGATCAACTATTAACATGTCCAAACAAAATATTATAAAAATTCATAAAAAATATGTTTCTCTGGTTTCGTTGGAGAGGAGCCAGATTCCTCGTTCGTCGTCCCGCATCGTTTCACTTGCATTCTCCTCGAATCTAAGTTGCTGCTTGAGGGAAAGAGATGTAAAATATAAGAGTAAAGATACGTGGACATTTTCAAGTGCACTTTTATTAAGAAGAAAGATTCATAAAAATAAACTTCAAAAAATTCATATGTAGAAATTCATTCAATCAGAACAGTTATAAATATAAATGTATCGTTTATGTTTATGCTCTGGTAACGCCAGAGAGTACCCATCCGAAGATGGTGCTCTGAGCTAGCAGAGGCCCAAAGGAAGTTGGAAGTATACCCGGCAGGATTACGTCGGCGTAAACGTCAATGCCAAGGACTAGGCGAATGGGAGTCGAACTGTAGAAGTGTGGGTCGGCCAACCGAATGTGCTGGTATGCTGTGGCGACGGCAGGATCTACGTTGCTGGCTGGCGATACGCGGTGGTAGTTCCTTTTAACCGTCGCGTGGGTCGCAATACGTTTATTGTCGCCGTGCTTTCCTCGAAGGCATAAGACGCAACCCGTTTGATTTCCGACCCGTGTCTGTTCCAGCCTCAACTCCCGAGCTAGGTCCGCTGAGATTATCGTGGTGGCGCAGCAACTATCGATGAGAGCGCGGACTAGATGAAGGCGCCCCATCGCCTCGACTTTTACCACTGCTGTCGGCGCAATAGCAATCATAGGGCTCAATGTTGGACCCGCGATAGCATGTTGTCCCAGGAGCCCGTTGCGGAACATGTTGGATGTGGCTACCTGGCGGAACCTAGGAGCAAGCCTATTGTCGTTCTGTCGACGCAGGCGGAAAGGCCTAGTTTCCACTCCGCGCCGTCGCTGAATTCTGCGTGGTGATCCAAGACGCCGTGTGTGCGCGCGGTCTTCTAAGTTGTCGCGTTCATGTTGGAGCAGGGGTCGAAAAGACCTGGTTTCCGATCCCCCATTCATGGCCGGGCGAAGAGGCCTAGTCTCCGCTCCGGACCCACATAAGTCGCTCTGTTCATTTTCTGGACGAAGAGGCCTAGTCTCCGTTCCAGAGTCAGAGGCGCAAATGGAAATCGCACAATCAGCGTTTTCTTCTTCCTCTACTTGAACGCTCCACGGCTTGCTGGTTTCATTCTCTGACCTCCATGAGTCTCTAAGTTCATCGATATGGAGGGTAGAATGGTGCTTCTCGTTGCATTGACGGCATCTCGCCTCGCTACTACAATTGTCGGTTTTGTGGTCCATAGAAAGACAGTTGCCGCAGAAGTGTCCTAGCAGCGCCTCCCGTAGCCTCTCTTCTGGTGTCTTGGCACGATAAATTGGGCACAGACGAATTGGGTGTTTCCCTTCACACAATCGGCACGCCAAACCAAAACGTTGAGGGTTCTGAATGGCCTTCTGTTTTAGTGTGCTGAAGCGACCCATTTTTTCCTGAAATATGTCCTGCTTTAATTTTGTTTTTCAACTTGTTCGCAGTTGATTACCTTTTTTTATTGTTGGGTGGCGAGTGAATAAGATAGGAATTATTTAAGCATTTGTCATAAAAAAATCGTTTGTTAATTGCAACAAGATTGGTCAGTCTGAACGTGGCATTATTTTCTATCAATTGCCCTTCTCCAACTAACGCGTGTAAATATGGCTTAATCCAAGTTTGCAACCCACGAAAATGACAAGTGGATCGCAAACATGTCATACACTCCATTGTGCAGGGATGCATGGGCAGGGTAAAATTTTATCACACCGAAAATTGTAAATTGCATTTATGGTGTTTGGAAGTGCCAATATTAAGTGCTCTTATGAAAAAGATCCTTTCCGTTAATGACTTGATCTACTAATATTCGTAATTAGCAATTCAACTTCATTGCATGGAGTTGTCGACAACGTATTAATCTACACTCGGAGAGTTTTTTAGCCATTCTCGCAACCCTACAACTAGCCTGCCACCCCACCAAAAAGTTCGGATGCCACTGTAGGTGATACTCGGCTAAAAACAGGGTAGCTCATATGCAGCAGAATTCATAAGTTGAATTTCAAATTTTATTACAAAATGTCTTATTTGCTTTTGAATTTTAGATAAAAATATGAGAAATAACTACAAAAAGTTAGTGCATTGATATTTCCTCATGACACTGCCTCTTTGAGTGTGTAAAATATATTTATGTTAGCAAAGCTAACGATTAAGAATGATTCATCGAATGGTGCGATGGTATGCATCAACATATGTTTTTTTCCATTTGTGGAACGTATGTATATGGGAATTTATACAACCGTACTAGGACGTCACTACGTTCTGATATGGGTTTAGTACGTTTTAGAAAAGTGTTTAATCTACTCCTCTAGTTCGTTTTATTAAAAAATCTACTCTATAATAAAGTTTTGATTCATGTCAATATTTAGGTATGAATGACGATGATCTTACTGAAAATGAGTCACTACATTGACAATATTTAAATATTCTGTCTATATATGTATGTATAAATAAATTAAAATTGGAAAGAGCTGATTACTGTTTAAGTTAAGTTTATTACTTGGATCATTATGTGAAATATTCCAATTTTGTGATATTGCGAATGTGAAAAATGATGAAACCCGGCTACTACGAAAATTGGTTTTTACTCCAATTGTTAGAGTGGTGCGTACTAAATAATTTCGGAAGTCCAAGCCCTGTTTCACAAATGACATTGAAGAAAAACTCATTCACTTCATTGGAAGAATGGGAAGGAAATTGCATTCATGCACGAGGGATTACGCAATCGCAGGTAAGGTTGTAAAAAAATAGTAAATCTAACTTGTAATTTTACTAAATATTTTTTTTTTTACAGGTACAGGCCGATGATTTTGTTTCTAGCAACATTTGCGAAAAGTGAGTGAGCGAAAGCCAGAACGAAGTCATACCCTACAATGATTGCCTCTACAAGAATCACTATCTGTACAAGTACATCGCGTTGCTGGACATCGACGAGGTCATCATGCCGAAGGGCAACTTTGTGCTCTGGTCGGAGCTGATGGAAAAGGTGGTTCCCGAGTCGCTGCAAATCAAACCGGAGGGCTACAACAGCTACAATTTTCGGAACATCTACCTCCTCGATGACCAACAGCACGAGCATGGCTGGCACAAGGACATACCCATGGCTGGCATGCATATGCTGCAGCACGTGCACCGCGCCAAAAACTACACCAATCCCAACCAGTACGTCAAATGTTTCCATGTCCCAGAGCGCGTGCTCACGCTGCACAATCACTTTCCGCTCGCCTGCCTCGGTGGTGTCTGCAAATCCTACCCGGTAAATACGACCGATGCGCAGCTGCAGCACTATCGCGCCGATTGCGTGAATACGTTGAAGAAAAGCTGTGAGGAGTACCGCGAGAACTCGGTCGAAGACAAGACGATCTGGAAGTACAAGGACGAGCTGATACGACGCACTTTCCGCACGCTCGACACGCTGGGCTTCTTTAAGCGGCCGCTCGGCTACAGTAACGGCGGCATTGGCTCGACGACGCATGCCAGTGAGCGGTGATTTCTGGGCAGTTGGTGGGCGGGCGACAGCAATAGCTGGTTGGAAGGCGGCGGTAGTGGTAGTGGCGCGGGCTATGCGGCAGATTATTACGAGCGCGAGCGCTGGCGAGAGACGGCAGTGGGCAGCAATGAGTTTTCCTGATAATTCTGAGCGGAATTTTGAAGCGAACGACAGGTAAACTATGAATGACATGAACTCGTTTACTATTTTTTTTCGTGTTCGTGAGCGTGCTTGAACAAGCTTTTAGCGCAAAAGCCTCCCGCAACTGCGCGAGCGAGCGAAACTCCACTACGAAAACGATTTTCCCCTCAACTAGTTTCAAGGCATCAGCCTCTAAACCCTCGACCTACAAAGCAGCCTATTATAAAATAATAAAAAGAAATAAAATCTATAGGGCTGTTCAGGATGTTGTGGAAATGGTCTTGAATTTGCATTTGCAAATTTTATGCCTGTCACCAAGGCAACCGTTTGCATTCTATTGTTGTGAATTTACAAATACCTAAATATGCAAATGCCAGATTCTGAACAGCCTTCTGAAGACAATGCATTGCTATTTTAGAGCAAAGCG
>NW_023466441.1:0-7509 GCF_013731165.1 Rhagoletis pomonella
ATTCCTTCTTGTTTGTATGTTAGGTGTTCTATTGCTGATGAAATTAGCTTGCCGTTTTGCTGATGGCGCGGATCCCACCTGCATTCCTGTTTGTTTGTTAGGTGTTGTATTTCTGATGAAATTAGTGAATGCAGGTATGTGCAACAGGGTGTCGTTTTGCACTTAGGAATTTTGTTGTCAAACCTAAGTTTTGTGCATGCGCCATGCTAACAGCTCCCCCCCTGAAATTCAAATGTCCGCGTTTGAAGTGCTGGGTTTTGCAAATATCTGGTTAATCCCTTCTATAACTGTTTCGGTTAATTCGATGGTTGGTTTTTGATCGGTATTTTTCTTCGACCATATTTTTCGCGTAATTATTACGCTCAGAATTAATAGAATTGTGATAAGGCTAATGTAAACGGCGTGCTTTAATTGACTTGCCGATTCCGCGTAGCCAATTTGTTTTATATTGTTCAGGTTGAGCTGTTTTAGCATTTGTAAGGACAATATTTCTTCGGTATTGTTAGTTTTTGAAAAAGGTTGAAGTATAGCTGGCAGGGGATTGCTAGTTAGTCTGGCCTTGTTGGAAAATTCGTTTCCATTAATTTTTTACTGTATCATTGTCGTAATGAATTAGAAAGGTACCGTTCAGGGGTATGGGGTCCCCATCAATTTGGATCTTTCCTTCGAAATTGTTCAAAAAATATAATATCTGGTGCTATCTCTTCTATTTCAGGGATGTGCTGGCTGTTGGTTACAGTGCAGTTTGGCGGGCGGCTTCTTAACAAGCTACTTATACAGTTATCCCTACTTATATCTAATACACTACTTCTAACACATATTTGGAGCGAATTGTATTTTTTACAGGGTTTTAATATGCCATACAGGGTTTTTTCGCAATCTAGTAATGAGTTGAAATTAATTTTGTTAATGGTATTATTTTTCTTAACCGCTCTTATGTCTATTGATTTACATATTTGGGGTCCTACTGTGGGTAAATTTATTATGTAGATTATTAATTTACTATTTGTGGCTACCTTTACTTCGGAAAATTCGAGAGCCTCATCCAAGTTAACAAAAGGAATATCGTCTTTTTCAAAAATTTGTTTAGCGATATCTATTTCTTCTCTTGACATAATGTAAGAGTTTATTATATTGGCCTTTGCCCAATGTATCGCGTAGGCGATATTTACTATTTCTTCTTTTAAAATTTCCAATTTATATTTCAGTCTAAGGAATGCTTCTACTCCCTTGTTCTTATCATTTTGCAATTCTTTAGTGATATGATTTGTAATATTTGTAATTTCATTTATTCTCTCAATTGTAAGTTTATTGATAAGGATCTGATTGTTATTATTTTCGAGGGCATTGTTCAATTTATTTACGACTATTTCATGATCCTCGTGATCCGGATTTCCGGCAATCCATTTCCATGCACTGCCAATGAAATTAAGGGATCGTTTGGATCGGCTTTCTATTTTCAAATTACTCAGGTGAATCCGTATTTGGGATATAAGGAGGGATATGAATGGGTAATTTGGATTCTTGGAGAGCTCTTCCATATGTGCCCTGGATTCGATGTCTTCCAGGATGTAGTTGTATTTGTCTATGTCAATTTCATGTATTATTCTAAATGTTCCAGTTTGTAGTTTGGCTGTCCCTCTTTCTATCGTAACTAGTTGCGCGTTAGAATAGTCAAGTATCCTTACCTCGGCGAGGCACAGTCGCACCAGTAACAGTCTGAAATGAGATATGTCAAAAAGCGTTAGTTTCGTATTCTGCTCTTGTGTATGACCTGTCCTTTCTCTGTTATAACTGTACTATTCCTATCTTCCCTAACTATTTCCTTAGTATATGGTTTGCTTAGTTTAGTACCTAATCTTCTATTTTTCTTAACGTAAATTATCTGTCCTGGTAAGTATGTCTTAATTTCGTGTTTACTTTTGTTGTGGAGCTCGATGTCCTTTCGTTGTTTTTCAGCAAGTTTTTGTAAGTTGTTTTGTCGTGTCCTTTCTATGTCCTCTGGGGTGAACGTCACGTTCCTGGAAAAAAACAAGTCTACCGGTCTCTTTCCTGTGACTGTATGGATGGTGTGGTTATATTCCGAAACCGCTCTTTCCAGAAGCTCTTCGAAGTTTCTATGTCCGCCGTTTTCTTTGATGCAGCGCATTATCTCCGTCAATGTGGAGTGGAATCTCTCCACTTGTCCGTTTGCTTGACTTCTGTATGGTGGTGTAGTGTAGACTTCGATTCCCAATTCGTCCTTCATCATGAACATAATAGAGTTGGAGTTGAGTGATGGCTCGTTATCGATTACCACTATCCTTGGGACGCCGAAGTTAAACAAAATGTCCCTTAGGGGTCTCCTAACGTCTTCTATGGCTCTGCTATTCAGCATCTTTGTTGCCGCGTACTTTGTAAATTTATCCAAAGCGGTCATGACCCTTTTGCCTTCTGTTAAAAAAATATCTATGTGTACTGTATGTCCCGGAAAAGTCGGCAGTGGAGTTGCTGCTAGTTTTGGCTTATTAGGGTGTCTCTCGTATTTATTTTCTTTGCACACCGTGCAGTTGGTAATGAGTCGTTTAATTTTATTTATCATTCCTGGGAAGTAGTTTTTTTTCGAGGATCTGGATTTTATTCTCCTTTGCGCTCCTGTGCGCTCTCAGGTGTTCCCTTAGGATAACTTCTTCCTGTTCCTGTTCGCTGCTGATGTCGTCTACAATTTTCTGGGTGTATCTGCACTTGTAGTTGCTAAAATGTTGTGGGTAGATGATTTGGATTTTTCCCATTGTTCTTTCGCTCGTGCAAATTCCATTAATCACCGAAGGATTCAAATATCTTTTTAGTAGTTCTGTTAGGTTCTGTTCGTTAAATTGTGGTTCCTCGATTATATGTCGATGAACGGTTGGGAAGACGATTTTGAATTGATAGGATGCTGTTTCTGCTTCTTTGAGAAAAATTTGATTTTTAAAGACATTCACAGGCACCTCCGTGCATGGAATGAGGTTATGATTGGAGCTATCATCGCTATGGATGGTAGGAGTAAGTGAATTGATTTCGTTCGGTATTCTTGACAGTGCGTCTGCCACTACATTTGATTTTCCCGGCTTATAAACCAATTCATGGTTATATTCTTCTAGTATTGCTTTCCACCGTTTCATTTTACTGTTTGCGTTTTTATGGCTAAGGGCGTACGTTAGTGGTTGGTGGTCGGTGATTATTTTTACTTTTTTAGATCCGTACAGATAGCTTCTTAGCGTGTTTAGGGACCAGATTATAGAAAGCATTTCTTTTTCGTTGGTGGCGTAGTTCTCTTCCGTTTTGTTAAGTGTCCGTGAAATGAAGGTTATGGGGCGGTCGCCCTGCGACAGAACCGCTCCTATAGCAAAGTCAGAAGCATCTGTGGTAAGTTCAAATTCTTTTTCGAAATTTGGGTGGGCTAGGACTATGTCTCTTGAAATCAACGTGCTTTTAATTTTGTTAAACGCCTCTACCGCCTCTTCGTTCAACTGAATATCTATTTTTCTGGAGTATCGTTTTGAGACGTTACCGGCATCTCCCCTAAGGAGTGCTGTTAGAGGCTTAGCTATTTTCGCATAATCTCTAATAAATCTTCTGTAATAACCCGACATGCCCAAGAAGGATCTTAGCTCCTTCAGATTTCGGGGAATGGGGAAATTCGCAACAGCTTCCACCTTTTTAGGGTTGGTTTTAATTCCTTCTGAGCTGACGACATATCCCAAGAATTCTACCTCTTGTTTGGCGAATTCGCATTTATTTAATTGCACTTTCATATTAGCGCTTTCTAAGGTTTTGAAAACCAGTTCCAGATTTTCTAAGTGCTCTTCTTCGTTTTTTCCAAAAATTATTACATCATCGATGTAAACATAGCATCGCACTCCTATGTGCTGCCTAAGGATATCGTCTAGAGCTCTCTGAAATGTTGCTGGGGCATTCTTCAGACCGAATGGCAGTCTGAGGAATTCATATTTTCCGTTATTAACGGAGAATGCGGTTTTTTCTACGTCTGATTCGTGTAGTGGTATTTGGTGAAATCCGCTTTTTAAATCTATTACTGTAAATAGTCTATTGTTCCCAAGGTTCGACAGGACTTCATTAATTTCAGGAATGGGGTATTTGTCTGGGATGGTCACCGAGTTAAGTTTACGGTAGTCGATAACCATACGATATTTTTCTTCGCCGGATGCATCCGGTTTTTTGTTAACTATCCACACGGGTGAGTTGTATGGGGATTTAGATTTCCTAATTATTCCGTTGTCAAGAAGCTCTTCTATTTGACGTTCAATTTCTTCCTTAAGTGCCATTGGATAAGGGTAGGGTTTAGAGTAGACAGGCGTGTCGCTAGTAGTGCGGATCTCGCCCTTTACTAGGGTAGTATAAGTGAGTTTCTCATCGGGGTCAGAAAATAAATTAGGGCACTTCGTAATGATGTTCCTTATCTTCAGTTGTTGTTCTGCAGAGAGGTGCGGAGTGTTTACATTGACGGTGTTAACTTGTTGAGATACTCGTTGTTTTAGAGGGATGATGACTCCCGGAAAAATGGTCATCGTGCTTTTCTCGGTGTCTATTATGGCCTTAAGCTTTCTCAGAGTGTCATTACCGATGATTCCATGGAATGAGTTTAGGGGTGGCAGGATAAAGAATTTAATTTTTTCCACGTTGGGTCCGAAGATGTCTATGAATGTGTGATGGGTTATCTCTATAGTGCCTGCCACTGATTCCACCTTGAATGGTTTGTTTGGCAATGGATTTCTTATCCTAGTTGATTGTATGTAGTTTTTGTTGGATCCTGTGTCTATCAGGAAATCCACTGTGTCCCCGCGCCTTGTCACGAATTCGTAGTAAGGGAGCGAGGACGGCGCTAATCTAAAAAATTAATAAGGTCGGGTTCAGTTTGGTTTTGCTCTTCGGAAGTGAAATTAATTTGTCCCCCTGCAGTCCCATTTACGTGTTGAGCCGTTCCATAGTAGTCGTCTTGGGGATAAGTATCGTAGATCTGGTTCGGGTCCGGATCTGCTTGGTAATCATTCGTATTTAGTGGCCCTGCATTTGCGTGAAAATTACGCTGCATTTTGTTGGGAGGGCGAGTGTGCTGTGAGGAAAGTGGGCGTTTCTGGGGCTGGGATTGGGTATTATAGCCGGTGTTGGGTCTATTTTGGTAGTTAACCTGCCTAGAGTGCAGGGAGGGGTCTACTTCCATTGGGACTGGCTTTGGTGGTAGGTTGGGCCGGTTGTTGAAACCCGAATTGTATTGTTGTTGTGGTAGGTTGGGCTGGTTGTTGTATTGTTGTTGGAAATTATTATTTGGGCGATTGTTAAAGTTCCCTTGATTTGGTTGTCCTCGAGGATTCATGTTGGTCGTTCTATAGTTATTGTAATTTCTTACGTTATTGTTGTTGTTATAGTTCCGCGGTACGGGCACCGAATAAGTAAGTTCGGGGTAAAAGGGTCTATTATTATTCGTGTTAGTTAGATCAGGGTAAAAAGGTCTGTTATTATTTATGTTATATCGGGGAGGTCGTGGAGGTAGTTGATTAAGGGATTTATTTACGGTGTGCGCATGATTCATGCGGAAGGACATGTTATCTAATTTTTGGCACAGGTTGAGAGCCTGTGGCAAAGTGGTGGGCTCGCGGATGCTGAGAAGGCGAGGTAAATCACCGTTCAGCCCGCGTATGAAGGTATCGAGAGCTTTCTCCCTATACGAGTTTGTCATCGTCCTTATTGCTTCTTCGCCAAGGTCGAGACATGCAATCTTGTCCAGGATCAGCGACAAGTGCTGGTAAACCTTTTGGTAGAAGGTAGAAATATCATCATGACGTTGGGCCAACGTCGTCATCTGGTACTCGAGGGTACCGATGTCTCTCTTATCGGAATAGTGCATCATCAAGCACTTGCGGATTTGATTCCATTCGAGTGGGGTGCTGTAAGAATCGAGGGCAGTGTCGGCGTCGCCGACAATTTTGTGCCTTATGGTGTGCAGAATGGAAAAATATTTGGGAGTGTCCTTTAAGGCTTCGTATGCTTTAAGGATCCTGTCGACGCTCTTTCGCCATGAACTGAACTCCCCAGGTTTACCGGAGAATTCGCGTAGGCATTTGACCATGTCCGGTATTCTGTCCAGATCATTCCTGTTAGCCCTATTTAGAATAACATTGGATTCCATGTCTCTGAAGTCCCCGATGCTTGGTGCGTTTATCCGCTCACGCACCTCTCGGACCACGGACTCTATTATGGTAGGGTTAGGAGCAGGAGGGTTTGCAGGGTCCGGGGGATCGGATCCACCTGCGTACTCAAGTCGCATCTGGTTAAGCCGCTCCACCAATTCCTCTGCAGAAGTAGTTGGCATTTCTTCTCTGTTAATATATAAAGTGGGAATTACTTACTCTTGTTCTGTTACTTTAATCAGGAAGACTTCTCTCTTTTTCCTTTTTATAATTAGCTTCTCGAAATTTCTTTAAACCTTTCACAATTTTTCTTTTTTATTTGACTCAAGCGAGAGCGACAAACAATTTTTTTCTTTCTTCCTTTTTTTATGATTAACCTTCACAATTTTCTTTTCGCTTTAACCCTTTTTTTGTATGGACGACAAAAAAAAATTTTCTTTTTTCCTTTTTCTTATGCCTAAATTTTCACAAAAATTTTTTTTTCCGATTTAACTTTTATTTTCGCATTAGCGACTAAACTTTTTCTTTTTTCCCTTTTTTCTTATGGTTAACTTTTCACAATTTTCTTTAACTTTCCGCAATTTTTCTTTTCTTGATTTTTAGCAATTTTCTTTTCTATTTGACTTTCTTCGTATAGACGACTAAAAAAAAATTTTTCTCTTTTTTCCTATGACTTATTTTTCACAATTTTTTATTTTCTTGATTTTTCACAATTTTTATTTTCTTAATTTCTCACAATTTTCTTTTCTCAATTTTTCTTTACCTTTTTTTTCTATGACAATTTTTTTTTTTGCAATTTCCTTTCGATTCAAATTTTTCTTTAACAATTTTATTTTTTGCAAATTTTTCTTACATCACTATCAATTTTTTATTTTCTTGATTTTTCACAATTTTTATCTTCTTAATTTTTCACAATTTTCTTTTCTCAATTTTTCTTTACCTTTTCTTTCTATGACAATTTTTTTTGCAATTTTCTTTTCGATTTAAATTTTTCTTTAACAATTTTATTTTTTGCAAATTTTTCTTACATCACTATCATCGCCACGCTGGATTCGGTGTTGTTCACGTTTATGGAGTTCTCTTTTTCCTCACGTACTCAAGCTCCTGGACGCAGTAGTTTCCCGGTTCCTTGTCTATTCGTAGTTGCTAATTTTTCGATTTTCGATTTTCGCGGCCTTACTTTTTAGTTTTCAGGCTTACTACGTTCGACGCGTGGCGGTCCCTGCTCGGGCGCCAGTTATGTCAACGCGGGTTGACTTAAACAAAAAAATATATTTTTTGGGGAGCTAAAGGCTCCTTTATTGATTGAATTGCAACTAGAACTAATTTACAAAAATAA